>NC_053404.1:5198604-5241104 GCF_016859285.1 Xiphias gladius
TGTAAGTGCAATAATAAATCTCTGATGTACCCTTTAAACTGCATACATTTAGTGTCCTGTTGGTGCCTGAGAGAAAAAATAGTCACTACATAGCCAAGCTTTGCAGAAATTAATTTCACTGTACCACTTTGTGCTGTGACCAGGCACCAAGCACTTTAACAATGTCATGCTACTTTTGCCGTTGTTTCTGACAAGGAACAACAAATTTATTTGTCAGTAGAGGTCTTCAAGGGTCCACCCAAACCCTAGGACCTGAGATTGGATCTATGTTTCCTACGGTCAAATGGGTCCAGGTCGGGTCCTGTTCTATTGCTGCGGGTCCCGCATCTGTCTAACATTATGTGTTATACACGAGTCGATCCAAGAGGAACCGGCCATGATCAGACAACGCTGATCATGATGGAAGTGCATCTGTGGCCACAAATGGGTACCAAATTATCTTAGTGTGTGCCCCTGAGGGAGTGTCCCTCCTCAGGGGGTGAAGGGTCAGAGAGCAGAGGTCAGACTCGTCTCGGAGAGCACAGAATGATAGCAAATTAGCAATGCTAACAGCTGTGGCAACAAATAGGCAATCGTTTTTATAGTTCAAAAGAGCAAACAGTCAAAATTATCTTTATTATGCTAGATGCAACATCGTGACAGCAAGTTGACTTTTAAGATGAAAAATACAAGCAGATTAGCCATGCTTTTTCGGTCAGCATGAAGGATAACAGAAAATATGGTTGTATTTTAACAACTTTCTTGGCACGGAGGATGGATTATATGCATCATAACCAAACACAGGAGAAAAGGCTACTAACTTTATTAGGTCAGACACGAAGTTGTGTTTCGACAACTTCTAAATTAACATTAACTTGTTAATAGCAATCAGCTGTGTAATCAATGCTGTCCTTTTTCTGGTGAGGACAGTCTTAGTCAAAAGTCAGGGGAAGTTCACCTTACAGTGGGAGGAGTTTCTTCTTAAACCCTTTTGATAAATTAGTCACAACATAATTTGAAAAGTTTCCATCATCAACAGTCCAAGCTGATGGAACTGCAGCACAGTTTGGCAAGTTCCCCTAAAATCCTAAATGTCCCAGACTTTAGTGACCATCCCAGGGAGGACATTCAAGTGGTTCATCATCCTGCCAGCGCATGAATGTATGATCAGGACAGTGCTGTTTGGGTTGGAGGTATTGCACAACAATATAACCAGGCTGTGTTTGTGACAGGCAAAATATACACACGCCTGCAGCACATACACACATTTCACTTTGGGGCAGTCCAGCCCCGTGGAGTTTTCGGCATCATACTATTAGTCTTATTTACTTTTAATGTGACAGAGACAGAACACCACACAGCAGCCTTTTATTACAAAGCCTTGGGAAAGTGGAGGTCATGCATCACTCTCCCTCTCTTTCTGCTCTCTCTGTCTATCTCATCCATTATTTCTCTCTCTATCTATCTATCAGTTCTGCTTCTTTCAGTGCTGAAGATACATTGTCTTAAGTTCCCATATGGCACACAGACGCTTCCTCTCTATAAGCCTCCCCTCTTATCCGTCTCCATATTCCACCGTAATTCACCTAAAGGTGGCATCTCCAAGTCGACAAATGGAAGGAATTTAATTGGAAAGTGTTACAAGGGCGGTGGGATTGTTCACTGTCTCCAGTGATGGCTGGAGGAGAGACAACCCTATGATGGTGTTGGATGGACTGACTTTGCAGACTACGCAGAAGATGAGCAACTGTACTTATGAAATGTAGCCGAGGAAGTGGTAATGACACCAAGCGTTGCTAGCTACTCCAGCCCCACCACCACCACCACTGAAATTCTACTGGTCAACATAATAAATGTTACAATATTTGGACTCCTATATTATTCATCATTTTCTCTGGGCTAAATTATTTATTAACACATTTCCAGCTAAAGTAAGAGAGAATTAATGATCGAAAGCTTTCACACACACTGGATTATGCAACCAGCAGAGCTCAAGGCTGTTAAGGAATGAGTACCCAAAATCTACATGCTTGTTCAACATTTCAAATTTTTTTTATTACCTCAAGGCCTGAGATTAAATGCAAGACATCATGCTTTTGCTCATGTAAATTTGACTTTAGTTAATAGCAAAATAAAGGTAAAAAACAAATAGTACTCTTCCCTGGCAATGTATTACAAATTGAGCAGTGAACAATAAACATTGTTATATACACACTAAGAAACATGATGTGGACATAAAATCATGAACACTTGTACTGTCCAATGAATCCAACACAATAGCCATGAAAATATACTCGCTTTATGAAGCTTTCTCTTGAAACTACCACAGAGTTTATAAATCTGGTGTATGGCAATTCAAAGGCAGCAATTTGTGTTTTTATTGTATTACAGTTCAAAATGTTTAGAGGAAACATGCCATTTGGGGTGAGTGGGGCTGACTCTGTCAACACCCCTGAAATTATAACTTAGTATTATCTATAACTATTAAAATTAAACTCTCCAACAGTGAGCAAAACTAGAAGAAACTATAAAAAGTAACACTTTCTGAAGACCGTTTAGATGTGCTTGCAGTTCAAAATTTCCCGTCGAAGCATTTGAAATATTTGAAATACTGAAAGAAGTAGACATGGCAGTCAAAACGGAAGTGCTGGAAGGAGTTGAAGATTCAGTTGAAGTTAAAGTTATGAAAGGAGATGAAATCAGTGTAAATGTGTTAGTGGTGAATTGAGCTGGAAATGTCAGTTGAAGTTGCTGTACTGGAAGAAATTACTGCCAGTTCTCCAAGTATATAAACCAAAGAAGAAATAAGATGTCAGTTGAAGAGTAGAACTTGTGGGAGTTAGAGGAGGAAATGATTTTTTTTCCCAAAGGTAAAGAAATGAAACTAGGAAGGGTTTGAAGTGTCAGTTGCAGTGTAAGAACTGAAAGGAGTTGAGGTGTCACTGAATGAGTAATCTCTGAAAGCAGACGAATCTTACCTAAATGGTAAGGGATGTAAGCAGTGGAACTATCAATTGCTTTGTAAGCACTGCAAACACTTGAACGGTCAGTATTTAACAACAAAGCTCACCTACTCAGGTATTTAACAACTAAGCTCACCTACTCAGGTATTTTACTTGAGTACAATTTTGGAGTATCTGTATTTTCTTACACAATTATATGTCAAAAGGAAATATTACTCCACAATATTTACTTGACAGCTTCAGTCACTATTTACTTTGTAAATTATTTAAGTAAAGGAAGGGGAGAGTGTACCACTCTGGTGTGTAGCAATCATAGACACAAGACTGAAGGATGAGTGCTATGTATCAGGACACCAGTGCCAGTAACAAACATATAGGTCAACCTTGACTGTGTTATTGCCTCTTCATCTGCCACATTATAATGTGTTATTAAGATTATGATGTAGCGTTTCGATCAGAATTGTTAAATAATAACTCATATGGGCACCAGCTGCTTATTGCAGGAAATCGGTTACTAACGTTAATTGACCGGACTCCGATCTCTACTTCAAAGGAACACACAGCAACTACTGGGCTCAAAATAAGGAAAAATTATTAACTATTGTCTGCTAACACAGAATAACACAGTGATGACTAATAATTACGATGCAAGGTGTAACAAAAAAACAATAGTAATCAATAGCTGATAAGTGGGTAATGTGCTAAATCGGGCAATGGTGGGAGAGAATATGTTTAGGCTATGGATGATATGGCTTTATCACCATACGGAAACTTTAAGTTTTAAGTATTGGAAAATGTTACCGGTATTTCGACATCAACCCAGTCATGAGCAAAATAATAAATGAACTTGCCTACTTAAGTTGGCAGTCTGGAGGTTTTTAGATGGATCCAAAGCCGTTGGTAGTTGAGGTCAGTAACCTTTATGGTGGACTCCGGGTGGATCCTCCTTGAGGCTTCTTGGGTTGCTTAGGTGACAGGCTCTGCCAATTATCTCCGCTGTTTCAGCATTTGGAAGTCCTTGGCACTACTGATGATTTCTCTGTAGGCTGTCAGGCAGACAGGTTTTCTGTCTGTGGCTCTTGCGGGTTGATGCAGAAAAATTAAGGCTTCTAAGTACTCTACCTAAATTTCGCTAGATGACTTAGGAAGGGATTGGTGTTGGCCAAACGACACAAAACCTCCAGAAAACTTCAAAGCGGAACTGGAGTGATGACTACAAGTTATAAAAGAAAATATATTCTAGAAAAACTTAATTTTCCTGATTTTTACTCATGTTGTCTTTTCTTGCTAAATACAGGAGCTATTGAAAAACACGTGGCTAACTAAAAGACAAATTGTACAAGGACAAAAATGACCATAAAGGAGCGCTTCAAAACTAGATGTACAAGAGAAGGCACGAACTAAAACAAAAACTATAAACAGAACTAACACAAAAACTGCCCTGCTGGATGCATGGTGGGCGTGGTGCCATTTGTCCATGTGTTGGGCTCTTGTTTCTTTGTTTCATCTGACAGAGTGCATGATTACTCTATATGTTCAAATTTTTCAATTTGGAGTTTAGGCACAAAAGTAGCACATTCGTCTACTGCCATGGCCCATAATAGCAATAAGTGAACAATATATGAACTAACGTTATTATTGGTGATGGGAAGGGAACCATATAATTGGGGATTCCACTTCAGTACATTGTTCACAAACCTTCCACACAATCCAAGTAACTGGATAAATATAAAGGATTAACAGTTTCTAGCATTATCAATAAATGAGTAGATCAGTAATAAGAATCACAAAATAAAATAAGAAAATGTTTTCTGAAGCCTATTCGATTATATGGAATATGTTTAGTTACACATAATCACTAGATCTTGCAACATACATTTCAGCTTTGCTAAGGCCTAGAAACTTGAGAGTTGCTTCAAACTACCTATAAAGATTGGAAGAATTGCATTATCCAAGTTACAGAATAGATGGACATTTAGTTTCCATTATTTCATATCTGTGTTCCAAGGATGAAGATGTTGGTTTTCACTCATGATTGGAATGTGGTGTAATTTATGGCAGGGTTCTGTGATCTACTATTTGGGATCCCTAAGGAGGTGAAGAGGGAAAGGCTGGAAAATTGTAGTGTTCATGGGTGTTATTCCAGTGGGTTCATTCTGTGAACAGGAGGTTTTACACCTTGGTGGCAATTACAGCAAAATGTTACATTCTTTATTGAGCAACAGTCAGATATTGATCAAAGATTGTGGGATGAACTCCATGTTCCACTCCGTGGGGTTCTCACTTGTTAAATCCAATTTGCCTTGTGTCCATTTGACCTATGGGTCAGTCATACATCACTCTGCCATGGCTTATAGGTGGTCTGTTTTTTGGATACTGCTCCTTTGTTTCTATTTCCGTAGGTTGATTGACTTAATGATATCTTTGGCTAATGTCCGCTACAATTATAATTAGATCTTCAGACAAGTAACAAACTTTAGTGAGAAAGTCATTTTTATAACACATAGAACAAGGAGTTAGCCACCACTAAATAGTCATCTAGTGCTCCGTCTCTCTGAAGAGCTGTTTATGATCAGTGTCCACTTACAGATATTGTCTCTTATGCCATTAAACATCTCCAATTACTAACAATCAGCGGCAGAGGTCTATTATATTATTAGGTTTCTAGGTTACAGGTATTACAAGGTAAATATGTGCAGTTGATACTTAAAGAGATGGATTAAGTATGTCATACAGGCCTGTAGTTGTTTTGAAGTTACCGCTGACCTCAGAGCAGGTTTATGATGAGCTTCTTTCATGGTCAACCATCTCAGCCTGGTGCCCTGAAGGATCCACTCCTGCCATATTTCTGGAAAAGCTCTTCAAAATCTTTTTATATCCTCATCTGAACCTCTCAAGAATAAAATCTTGAAGATCACTGTTAGCTACTTGTCCACACATACTTTAGATACACTTACAATGCCAGAGCCATTTAGCAAACTGACTCTTTGTTAGTGTCTTTTATGACATGACATGACCATTTCTCAGCAAAATATCTTTTTTACCTATGCTTGAGAAGAAGTGCTAATGTTTCATGATTATATGCAATGCTGAGTAAAAAAAGAACAGTGAGTGAAAATAAGTATTTTGTTATTTTGTTAATAATAATGGACCACACAAGCACTGACTTAAGAAAAGAAGATGACCTCACCTTTGTCTAGCCCTCCTGACTGCCTGCCTGTGCACTGATCATTGCTTCATTAAAATATTTTGAGAACTTTTATATCACCTTTCATCTGAGTCTTGCTTTTGAGTCCCTGCCTAGTGGTACAACATTACAGCCAAACTGTTATTGTTGTAACAAAATTGCCAAAGTGCAGCGGTTAATCTTCGTCTACTGTTTATAGCAGTTACCAAACATCTTTAGGTGCATTACCACCACTCTCTGGGCTGGAATAGGACCAACTCTGATTTGCATGTACCCCAGAACAACCGAGACTGGTTGAAGTCAGATATGTTTTCTGGCCAACAGAAACAAATATGTGTAAATGAAAGTGTTCATAAATCACACCTATTCTATCAAAATACTTTAAATGACAAGTGTATATGGGACAAGTGTACAATGTCACACTTAAATAAAAAGCAAATTTAGATTAGTCCCACTAAATTTGGGTAACTCTGGAGCTGAAGCCTCATAGTGGCCTCATCTGAACTTTAGAATGCAATTTTGAATAGTAACTTAACACTCAGTCTCTTTTATGTTAGCAAATTACATATACAGTCATTTTATTACACTATCAACTGATTCTGGGCCCAGCGTGTAGTATTGATAATAGCATAATTTTTTTGTGATATTTCCAGAAAAAAATCCAGTAGCCCCCCTCTAGCCTCTAGGCCAATGGCCATAACAAAAAAAGAAAACAATGGGTTATAATGGCAGTGGTTGTGTGCCTGCATTCACATGCATTTTTTTTAAGTTGTCAAGCTAAAATGGGGTGATAGGTTACTCTTTCTGTAGGAAAAGAACTGAAAATCTTTTGACTAAATATATTCATAGTCAGTATGAACAGAGGAATAATTTTAGAAACCAGTATCTCTGTCAATGTGTCTCTTTACAAATCTGAATTTTTTTTATTGAATTTTTTTTTCTTTTAATGAGCTGAATCTGATTCTAGACTTTATCCTTGTTTTACATATCTGTTGCACAGATCACATCCAACAGGGATGTCATGGTATACTGACACAGCAGTGATGTAGAACTGTACGCCTGGGTGTAAGGTGAAAAGTAAGAACAAGATTTTCAGCTGCTAAACTAATCCTTAATTTTTTGCATTGATTTTTCACTGATTTCCATATCAAACCTTTATTTGCAAATGTTTTGAGCTTAGGCTGTGTTTTTAGTAGTATTCAGTTTAACAGTGCATTTATGCCAGTGATGACCTGCAAATGGGGAATATTTTTTCCTTATTAAGAAATTTATCTCCAATTTTACTTTCACCTCTGAGTAGAACTTCAGCTAAATTTTCTTTAAAAGCTTTTATTTTCCCTGACCTCTTGGACTCTTGGACATTTAATATTGCTTTTGAGAGGACTGTTTATAACAAAGAATTTTTTAAGGATGTCTGTTCATGTTACAGAAGTGCATTTTATAGCCTTTCTAGATTTTCACTGGTTTAAATTTGCCTTTATACGCACTTCACTTTAGCTCAGTTTTATTGTTTAGTAGGGGAGGAAGTTTCATCAGTTTCCTTTCAGACACAATGAAAAAGACATCATACTGTCAAAAAGAACATTTTTAGCACTGTTCTGCCCGTTAGGTATATACTATATCCTCAGTGTTGCTATTACACTTTATACTTTATCTTCTCATTCTGCTGAACAACGCTGACTATCAGCTAATGTGAAGTGATATTGTTGGTTTTTAGCGTTAGCACTCTCACTCTTGACATTGCTTTGGAAATTAATGTAACTATGTGTGTGTGTGTGTGTGTGTGTGTGTGTGTGTGTGTGTGTGTGTGAGTGAGAGAGAGAGAGACTCAACCACACCCAGTTGTTTCAGTGTTGGTCATGTATTCGAAAAGGCACAGTCTTCTGAAAATTGGTAAGAATCTGTAAGCAACATTGTAAATGAAAGGAAGATGTGGAATATAGCTCTGTCTGTCATGCAGTTTACTGATGAACATGATGCTGAGAAAATCAAGAAACACGCCATCTAATTATAACCAAAATCTGAAACTACTTTCTTCAAAGCAAGAGTTGCTGATAATTTCTTTAAATATAATTTTGTAATACTTTTAGTAAACCGGGCTTATACCAGTGGTTCTCAACCTGGGGATCCTGGCATGATATTTCCCAGGGTTCACCAGATGGTAGTGGAGAAAAAAAATTAAATAATGTATTGAAAATAAAACAACATATTTTAGACTGGGGAATGCTTTTTATATTACATCGCCTGTACCAGTGGTATAATTTGGCTTAGAAAATATTTTATTGAATGTGTGAGGGTCAAAGTGTGTGTACACATGATTTTCTGATTGGATAAAAAAAAACCTCTTTCATTTTGACGCTTTCTTGCCATAGTATTATGTTTAGCCAGGCAGCTATTGCCAGTTTTGCTAGCTATCACATGTTAACAACTATGGAGAGATGGCTTCTCAGAAAAAGTATTCCAGCTCAAGACTCAGGCCAGCAGGAGGTGTCTCAAGGTGGTTTACCTGAAATTCTGACAGAACTACAGAGCCAAAAGTCTGTCCCTTCACTTCCCTGTCATTTTCCTTCTGTCTGTGGATTGCTATAATGGCGAGGAAATGGAATTTGGGACAAAGTTCTATTTACAGCCGCGAAATGGAAGCAGGCTAAGAAACCATACTAAGTGACATGTTCTGTCTGCCTGTCTTTCAATCTTCTCTTGCTCTGTTTCAGTAATATGCCATACTAATTTCTCCATTTCATAGCGCAAATGCCCACTTGATTAGTTGTGGGGCTTAGAGTAATCATATGCCAAAATATTTAGACACCAAAAAGCATTAAACCACTTGCCATCATACAGTGCATATGTGACAAAGGAGGTGCAGACAGTTTGACCAATCAATGTGATTGCATCAGGGTGTTGTGAGTTAAATGTCCCAGTGGTATTTATCTTCACTTATTTATGTATTTATATACACTATATTACTTTTAAGATCTTGCATATGTAAGTAGCTGCGCAATGACACCACAGATATGTAAATTAGCATGGGCCATAATCTAACGACATCTAGAGACTTTTCAAACAGCACTCTTGGCTACTTTCCAATTAAAATACTTTGCAACACTGTTTGGGTTTCTCAAAGTGGAATAATAGTAATAGTAATCAGAGTACCTGGGCTGAGAGCAGTTGTGTAGTTGTAATATCTAGGACAAAAAAAATGTCTTGTGGGGTGAGCTGCACAGAAACTCAGACAACAAGTTTTGTAGTCTGCCTGTGGCTGAAGTGGGCAAAAAGTGTTTACACCCCTGGCTGGTGATGGCAAATTTGGCTCTCTTTTTAATATTTTTTAAATTTTGTTTTTAAGCCCATATTGCACTCTCCTGCTTGTTTCATTGTATTTTAAGCCCTAGTTGCACCTTCTTTATTTTTGCTTTCATTTTGTGAAATATAATTTAAAGAGCAGCACTGCAGTTAGCACTGTCAACCACAAAGGTTCTGGGTTCTGACTGAGAATGAGGAAACAGAACTAAAACTGAGTCAGTGTTTTCTTTTTGGACCATAACCTGATGTCCAAGGGAAAATTTGCACCCTGAGGCTAGACCAGCCAATTCCCTGCTGCCACTCCCCTATCCCAATTTGGTTGAGGGACACACTGATTACTTTTTAAACCAAAACTATCTGCATTGATACATACAATACAGTTTTTGTAATTGGGTGAACTGACCCTTTAAAATATGAACTAGATTCAGATTTAGGTTTGGCTAAGGGTGTCAAATGGTGTTAAATTAAGGATGGGAACTTGGGTTTAGGGTTATAATTAGGTTTATGGAATAAATGTAGTAAAGAAAGATTCGCACAAGAAAAGTATAACAGATGTGTGTGTGTGTGTAGCTCTCATTTGTATGCGTGTTTGGGAGTGCACTTGCAGAGCTTCCTGTGTGTATATCCTATGCCCCTGAAAAGATGCTTTTCACGTTCAAGCAAACAGTCATTCACATACATTTAAGTCTTTGGGTGAACACACACACACACACACACACACACACACACACACACACACAGTAGCACCCTGCACCTCCCTTAAGACTTGTTATCAATACTGATGTAAATATATTTCCTTCAAATAAATCCTCATAAATAGATAAACTAATCTCTATTAAAAGTTCTTGTTAGATGGCGAGAGTCCAGGTGATAACGTGTCGTCTCAAGGCGCTGTCTTACTGAGGCAGCCTGTTTTATGATCAGAGGTCATTCACATTGTCCGTGTGTGGTTGCCAGATCAGAGACTAGTGTTGTGCATGTTAAGCAGCAGACTGTTTGCTTTAACAGATTATACTGTTTACGAGCAGGACTGGGCACCAGCGATGCTTCTAAACTGGGATTCAAGGACAACTGCCAGTAGATATGATTTGTTTTGCATCCCTGCTGTGACTGGAAGAACTGCCACTGCTGAAAATTGAGCCAGAGTGTCAAATCATGCTGTTCTAGTTTTTCTTTTTTTTTTTTACATGAAATCTTTAACTTGTCAGTGTTCAAAAAGCTAAATTTTTGCTTTTAATTTATTGAATTCCAAGGGCACAGAAAGTGTCCTCCAACTTTTGGGAGAGGATTAAATTGCCCTCCCCCATGAAGATAGATAAAATTTTTCATGCATGAATCCACTGTTCCAGAAGGGGACTTTTATTGTGAAACAAAGGGCAAGGACACAACAACTTGAATCCACACATAATAGAACATACAGGTAGCTAATCTAAAAATTGCTTTGTTTGTGGATCTTTTTTAATAACTGTGCGAGAGATATGTCAGAATTAACAAACACTATATGTTAACAAGGAATTTTGATAACAAATGTAATGGATTCTGTAGCCATAATGGTGATGCGTATGTGTTCTTTAAGGGCCCTCTAATTTCAGAGAAAATTATTAAAAAATTTTCATCTGCACCCCGACCTACATCTGCGTCAGAGTACACATGGTGCAGACAATTGTGGGACACGTGACATTTTTTAAGCCCCGTAGTTCATTAGAAAAAAAGCATTTTTTTTCCCAGAAATGTTCTGCTTAAAATTCTTTAAAAAAATGTTACAAAGTCCCAGATGTAAACCAAGAACTAATCACTTCCTTAGCTCATGACCTGCTTTTCCACAAAAATTCAATGGAATCTCTTAACAGGTTTTTGGAACAACAGAGGGACAACAGAGGGACTTGACATTGGCCTGGGTAAAAACTAAATAAAATAATAAAATAAAATGTCAAATTTTTTAAATAGAATTTTCTTAAGCGTTGCTATGGCCAGCAGCACAACAATAAGAACTATAAATATGGGTGCTCTCCAAGTCCCAACCTCAACAACGCCAGTGTGAGCCGGCTGGGTGTGGCTTCTGCTCCTTTTTGATTCAAAAAATCGGCATGACATTTATCCAAACTTGAATCGATTGTGCTGTGTGAAAAGTTATTTAAATATCACGTGGTCCAACAGTATCATAAACAACAGAGACAAGTAAAACATATTTTATATGGCTTGTAGTGGGCTTTAAAAAAAAAAATTGTTATCAAAGTTTACTACAGCATCTCCTTCACCTGCTGCTTTTTGATTATCAGCTGATAACAACATACCCGCTGTCTCATGTAGTGCCAAGAGACTTGAGACGGCCCTCTGTATACCCGGGTCTGGACCTCCTTATGTATCAAGTATTTTGAGTATTTTGAGTTTGAGTATTCGGCGTTGTACAGCTTTCAGGCCACAACATTGTAGGATACACACAAGATATCATTTGGGTGTAAAAGAATATGTATCATCGTCCTCCCAAAATATTAAGCTGCAGAGTACATAATTCTAATGAATTATGAAATCAAGAAGTGTTTTAGCTGATTTATCATAATAATTATGTTGATGCTACCTCGGTATTTTTACAGTAAATAACTAAACTCTTCCAACTTGTATATACTGTATGTTGCATTATGACAGTAGTACCGATAAGAAATAATTTAGAGACTTAAAAGTATTTAAATCAAAATGTAAAACAATTATTAACAACAATAGGTTCTAAAAGCTTCTGAAAAAGTTTCTGCGCCCTAACCAAACCAGCAGTGAGTCTCTCCAGGAAGCCTGCAGGTAGCAGGAATTAGGTATAATATCCATATGGTAAAAGGCTAACAGGCTAACAGACTAACAAGCACTAACTCCACTGTCGTACATGAACAAATCTGGCAAGCTCCGAAGCCTTGAGTCAATCTATTCAACATTCTTTGGTATATGGGGTGCAATTCGACATATAGTGGAAGTCTCGGGGGCAGCGAGTCTGTACAAGAACTGATATCAGCAGCAGCAGAGCTTATGCCAAAGAGAAAGCATGTGTCAGTCACCACCTGCACTGCTCAAGCTCAAGTTTGTCACAAAATACTCAAGTGAGTTTTTAACACTGTTTAAGGTTGTAATGCTTTCATTTCATTTAGTTTGGTAACATATACAGTCCTCCTAGAAATTACTGGGACCCCTGAATTTTAAGTACAGAATTTAAAATATCTTCAGAAATGAATGCAAATTAACCAATTTTGTATAATCCAAATATTTTACTAAAATGTCCAAGGTTGCTGAACAAAGGAAAATATAAAACAAAGCTTGCATCATAGTGAAATAATGCTAAACACAAAATGTACCCAAGACAAAATTATTGGTACCCTTTACTAATATTTGGTTGCAGAACCTTTGGCCACAATGTCAGCCTCTAAACATTTCTTTTAGCCATCTAGAAGCTTCTTACACCTGTCTGCTAGTAGTCTTTTTTGCAGTGGCAGATTTCAGCTCTCTCCAAAGGTTTGGATGGGATTTAGGTCAGGACTCATTACTGGCCAGTTTAAAACAGTCCATCTTTTCCTTTTTCAACCAACCATTCTTTTACCCTGCTGGATGTGTGCTTTGTTTTAATGTCCTGTTCAAAGACCCAAGACCTTCGCCTCAAACCTAGTTTTCTGACACTGGGTAACACATTCGCTCCAAAATGCTTTGTTAATCTTCTGATTTCATCATTCCTTTCCATTTAGTAACTCCAGGACCAGAGGCAGCAAAGCAGCTCCACAGGATGATGAAACCTCCACCATGTTTTTTACTGTAGGCAGGGTGTTCTCTTCCTTATGGGTTTCATTCCTTGCCTATAAACAAACTGATGCACTACATTCCGGAAGAGCTCTACTTTGGTTTCATCTGTCCATAGAACATTATCCCAGAAAGACTGTGGCTTATCTGTGAAAGTTTTTGCAAACATTAGTCTTGCCTTATTTCCCTCTCTTTGAATAATGATATCCTCCTCGGCCTCAACCCATGAATCCCTACTGGGTTTAGTGTGCAATGTATAGTACAGGCTGAAACCACCACTCCAGATTGCTCCAGGTCAGCCTGAAGCTCTTTAGATGTCTTGCATGGGGTTTTTCCCACAATCCACATTAACCTTTGCAGACTTCTCTCATTGTTTTTCTTCTTAGGGCCACATCCTAGAAGCGTCTTAACAGTTATAAGACTGTGAAACTTCTTGATACCATAACAAAGTGTTGGAACAGGGATTTCAAGATCTTTGGTGATTGTCTATAGCCTTTTGAATTATGTTTTTTGATAATAGCATTTCTGATGCTCTCTGACAGCTCTCTTGTCTTCGTCATTGTGAGAAAGAAACTGGAAACAATAAGCCCCTTTTTATGAAGTAAAACCATCATTACTGGTTAATTCAGGATCAGTGTACCCTTGTATCCTGCATGCAGCCCAGAGCATGCTGGGATAGGACTCTCAACAAGATAGGCTGCTATAGAAAAGAGATGGATGATGGAGGTCTCAAAGGTGGAGTATTGAACCAAATAAGCAGATTTTTTTGCCAGTGTACACCACTTCTCTCTGTAAAGGAGTCACAATGTGCTGCAGAAAAACCCCTCCCAGAGGGTATCAGATGCCACTACAGCAAATGCTAGAATCATAAAACCTCTGCCTGTGCAGCTCTCTCCTCAATAATACACCTGCTGCAGGAAGCTGTAAATAAATAAATCAAAATGAGCAGGGCTACTCTCTCATCAAGTGCCATTTCTACCCCAGGATTATGCACAATATTCTGCTGCTGGACCTTATCACATCTCATTACCCATCACTAAATTATCTTGTATGCAAACAGAGTACCATGTTGAATTCTGAAATAAGAACTTTAAAGAATTCTTGAAGCAAAACATGGCAATTTTTCTCAACTTCCAGTGTTAAGCTTGTTGACAGTTGAAACCACAGTATTTTTTATATTTGTCATATTTTGATCACAATGCGCAATTTGCAGTTTTTGTAGACAGCATGGCTATGGTGCTCAATAAGGACAGTGCTGAAAGGACCCCAACAAACACAAGGTGGTGGAGCAAGCATAATCACACAAAGCAACAAATACCCTTATCTTAATGAAGTAAAATAGGTAATTTTTTTGTGCCACTTAAAACAACCCATTTGGCTGTAAAAATGAATAAAATTAGTATTTTCTGATCTGCCACCTCTATAGTCTCATTGAGTTTGGACAACCAAACTGCTTTGTTAAAGTTTGGGAAAATAAACCAGTGTTGAATTTTTGAAGGAGATGTAATGCTAGCTTTGGTCTCTGGTGCCTGAAAAATTCTCTGCATGCAATCATCAACCCCTTCCTACTGACTTCTCGCGACTTCTTTTCAAAGACTTTTTTGCAGCAGTGTAACATCAGGCCAATTCTCTCTTTGTTATTAGAAATAAACACGTTTGATCAAACAAACAGTTTCAAAAGGTGTGCAGTAAATCTAGTTTAGCAGCATTATTATTAAAAGGTATATTTAGATAAATATACATCTTATTTCAGCTATGTTTTTGAGTCAGTTTTTGGGTTTTAATGACACTGTGCAACAAATTGTGCAAATCCACTGTTTGACAGTACTTTACTGACTGAATATATTCTCTTGCAAAACCTGCAAAAACAATGGTTCAGGAAAATGTTTCTGTAGAATTTGATATGAAGATAGCCAGTGTAGCAATACTGCTGGAGAGAAATTTTGACATTGTAATGTAATGTTGGGGGAAATTATTCAGGTTTTTCCCGCATGGGGGTACATGGACTGAGAAGTTCAAAGTAACTCTTGTCAACCACTGAATCAGGCAGTTACCACTGTCTGATTCAGAGAGTCAATATGATTTCATCAAGAATAATTTTAGTACATATATAAACCATGCAGTGAACCCATATGCAACCATGGCACTCCAACCCTGTCTCATAGTGATTTTGCTAAATACTGTAAGTAAATTATACATAATTTGTAGTTATTGGGCTGAAGTGGCTGAAGGGTTCTCTCAAAGTGTCACTTCATACTACAACAATACACCATCTACTTTAATCAGTCTCAGAAGTGACTGTGTATCATGCAATATGTATTCCAATCTGTATTCTGCCACCGAAGAACTGAACAAAACTGAATAGGCTGAATGTGTGACTGAGGTCAACATGGCACATATCACAGGGTCAAATTTCGAAATCCACTGACTCCAATTTCAATTTGGAAATTTTGCTGCAAGAAATGCTTGGTTACCTGACCAGAAATAAGGTAGATTTAAGACAATTAACCTCTCTCCTCAACAACCCCAAAGCTGTCCTCTCCACAGCTTAGTGTCCTGAATCTTTTAAACTACACAAGAGGCAAAGAGAAGCTCCAATTAGACGCATTGTCACACCTCAGTGAGAAGAGGATTATAATACTACAACATTTATCCTGTTTCTACCCCTGAACAACTGGTTGTTTATAATATTTGTCATTTTATTGGATTCCTACTTTGGATGAGAGAAAAAAAATAAAATAAAACACGACCCCAGTCAGTAGACAAGTTCTTTCATCATGCACCCATCGTCCATATAGCCATATAGTATCTCACACCAGTTACTATCCCCTGAGACTCAAACATCAGTTCAGAATTAATGATCTGTTTCCATCTGGCTGCTGCTCATTAGGCTTGATGCATCCCATCAAAGAGTAAACTGTCGTCTGATTTGGCCTACCCTGCAGCATGCAGCTCTGGGAAATGTCAACTAGTCCAGTCTGACTGCTGCACTCCTATTATCTCAGCTGCTGCTTTCTTCATGGGGGGGGGGGGCAAACTCCCTGGTGACTCAGTCAGACAAAGCAGGCTCCAAAAAGTTGGACTGTAACTCAATTAGTGACTTATTAAATTATAGTCCAAGGCAATTGATATTCAGCCCAGCAGCTTATGCAATCATATTTTGCTTTTTTTTTTTTTCCCCTCCACCAGCTTGACTTTTGCTTGGTTCAATTATTTTCACAGACCAGCCATCTCTTCCTGTCTTTGGTGGTAATGAAACTTTACTAGGTTTTCTAGTAGTGCAGTTTTATTCCAATGTTTTATGTCTTGTCCAATTATTTGCCATCATTCTGCCTGCCAAAACTTTCTGGAAATCTTCAACTTATTGAAATCCTTCATTATGTCTGACTCATTTGTATAAATAATCACACAGAGATACACAGGATAAAAAGGACCTACTCTGCTAAGCAATGTATAATCAAAGCGCATTTTTTTCCTCTACGACCAAAATAAATCAAATGCAAGCTGTGACTTATTGGCTATTGGGGTAGTGTATAAAATAAAAACACTGAAGCTGGTTAACCCTTAACACCTGATTAGTGTATTTTACATCCAAAATCGCCAAACCTGTCTACTAGAAATTATGTTCACACAGTATACTACCAATTTTTTTTTTGGCAAATAGGTCTTGCAGGAAATGTGGCTACAAGGATCAGTTATCATGAATTTCGTGACAGGCCATCCAATAGCTGTAAAGATATTTAACTTAATTTGACAAATGTTGACTAACTAAATGGTGGCACTATGTTGGTTAAGGTGTAAATACATTTGTCTCTCTAAGGCGCTTACATATTACTTATTTTTGTCACGGATTTTTTTGTCTACTAAGCATTTTGAGTGCATAGCTGTCCCATCTTTGTTGTGTATAGTTACTATGGTTAGTGGTGTTTTTTTCATCTAAAAAAAAGTAATACATTTCATCATACGTCCCATAAAGCCCCTATTAAACCCTTTCTGCCAGAGTAGTGGACACTTAACCTCTTTGCACAGTACATGTCTCGGTTCACATGCCAACTAATGACATTTCTGAGAAGACTGGCTTACTTAAAGGGAGTGAAATGTAAGCAAAAACATGTAAAGGTTTAAAGGAGGATTACAGTTATATGAAGAGCATTTTATCTGGCCACGTTCACTGTGTCCTCAAACATGTCTACACATCTTTATGCATTTCATTTCAAAAGTCCCAACATCAACATGAAATCATGTCCTAAAACTCTGCAAAACCAATATACCCTATGCAAATATGCTTTCTTCAACCCTCTTTGTAGAACTCAGAACAAAACAGAACCATCTCCTGGCAACCATTTTGACCAAAATTGTTATTACTGGATTAAAGTAGAGTACTTTTTCTATTGTTGACCTTCACTAATGTAAGCTCTCTATTTGTCTAAATCAGTCAGGAGAGTGGCAATGAGGATAATTTAACAAGATTCCATAAATTAGTCTGCCTGAAGAGTCAAATCTCAGTCATTCTCAATCTGGAAGCACTGCTACTTCAAGTGTCCCAATTCCTGTTTCGTTTTTTTTGTTTTGTGTTTTTTTGCCTCACATGTGACACAGAGCCTTCTTTTGAATCAGTGTGATACACTAATGGTGTACCGAGTAGCTTTTTTTAAAACTGAGAATATGATCATATGGATAAGTGATACAAATGAAATATTGTTTCTAAACTCGCCATTTTAAGCACTATCTCATCCAAGCTGTAATGAACAGAAAGTCTTGTAGCTAACTGTATATTGCAAAATGTGTTACTAATATTCGTGCTCACTCAGCCATCATCTCACTGTTATTTCACCCTGAAATAGGATATGGGTTGTATCAAAAAATGTAGTATATGAACTATAATTGCGAAAGAGAATTCCAGCTGATTTTTCAGCTCATTGTTTTGTACCATTGATGTGGAATTTTCCAAATATTTTACAGGTTTTTGATTAGTTCAAGGTCCAGTAATGTAAGCTCTGTGTTTCTGTTAACATCTGATCTGTATCTGGAAATATTGTCTGATAATAACATCTGACCCACAGACCATGATATTAACAAGCATTCTTGTTATCTCAATTCTGCGCGCATTGTGATCAGATCTCAATATTAAAGAGTTACATGACCGTTTAACTTGTTCGGCATAGTTGAGATTTAGTAGAATTAACTGTAGTGCTACTTTTATAGGATAGCAAAGTGGCAGTAAAATCACAATAACATGGAGCTTTCAAAAATTAACAAAATAGCACTTTCAAATGTAAATGCAAGGAACACAATAGATATTCATTGTTGTTTTTCTCTAGTCCCACAATCTAGGAAAGATCGAACAGATGCCTTGTCTTATTGACAATGTGTACAGAAATCTGAATTTGACAAAATGAAACACTTTCACAGATTAGCGGAAATTGGTGTTAAAATCAATCTTAAGTTTTAAGCAAGTTTAGGAAAAGTTCTGAAGATGACCTTTAAATGCAGTGCAAGTCTTTTTTTCTTACTGGGTCTACCCACCTTGCACAAAATGATGAAAAACCTTGTAAGAAAAGAATGCACATTCATATCACATATAAAGAGCAGTAGCAATATGACCTTTGACATTCTGAAAGAAAAAAGAAAACCATTACAAGAACGTGAGTGAAATATGATTGCAAGTAGTTAAAATAATGAAGCATAATGACAGTTTGCTGCTGAAAAGCAGCAATCTTAATGTAAAAAGTTATCAAATTCAACATTTGCTTTTTACTGCTTCTTTCCACAACAGCCTCTGACCAACACATGAATACACTAAAAATGGCAAAATTTTGGGGCAAAATCAGTTAATTCCAGTGGAATTGCCACGGTTTGTGGATTGGTTCCAATAGCAAATCGTATTTACAGTGGTGACCTTTGAGAGGCTGGAAAGCCAGAGTCCAAAATGGAGGAAGCTATCATATTATAATTAAAATATTATAAAATTATTATAATTAAATAATTCACCTGCTCTGTCGAAGTGTAAACTGTTCCACAAAAGGGAAATAGTTTCCAGACAATTATGAGACATCTTTTAAAAAAAACTGACGACAACTTACTGTCCCATTAGCGACCAAGCTAAGCTAACAAGCTTGCTAAATAGCTATTAGTAAGTTCACTAGCTCAGAGAGCTTTAATTTTCCCTCTTCAGTAACTGAATGACATGATATGCAATGGTGAACAAAATGCCAAGGGGAAATAACAAGGTAGAGAACAAATAAAGATTAAGAGAGAGAGAAAAAAAGAAAAAAGATTTTTAAAAAGTCTTTAAGCCTTTGCAAGTTGATTTGCATAATATTAATACCCAGTGGATCTAAACCCTTTTTTTTCCTTTCTCTTTTTACATGAAATCACTGGGAACACAAAAAACAAAAGGGTGGTGAAATTCTACATTTTTGTTAATGTCAAATAGAGCCCTATTGTGGGTAAAAAAATATTTAAAACATTTCAATGAGCGTCGCTGTTGCACTGGGTGAAATGTTCCTTCATTATCGTTAACATATACATACTGTAGTTTATTTTGACTCAGTCCCACATAAATACTCACTAGAGTACCAAATGTGGATTAATCCTACATTGAAAACAGTCCCCAACAAATGCATTATATCCTCCTGTATGAGTAACATTTGCTAAAAAACTACAGTGACCTGCAGAAAATCACAGAGCCTTTTTTTTTTAAATAAACTTTATATTAACACATTGTTGGTTTGGTCTTTTCATTTGATTTCTTGACAATGAGAAAAATATAGAATACTGTCAGACTTATCCTTGAAAAATGAAACCATCTAGTTACAACCCATTGTCACAGGTTGTGTACATACGACTTGTGAGCACTTTAACAGAGGAATGATTCTACCTTTTTCCAAATTGTCAAAGCAAAGAAGAGATACAAGTCTTAAATTATGCACAGAGAACAAACATTTGTATGAGGCAAATACAAAATATCATGTGAGTACTTGGGGATGACGATTTGTGACTTTTTTTTTTTTCTTCTTTATAAGCTGATACATTGTGGTATTTTCTGTTATTACATAGGTCAAACTGCATAAACCTTTGTGGTACCTAACTATTATTCCTTAGCTCTAGGAGAGCCTGTAGCAGAAGAGTTTTTGGTCTACAGATGAACTGAAAGTACTACACTGGCCTTGGGGTGCTTCATATCACCAGGCTTTCAACCCACTAATGATTCATACTTCTTTTACAGTTCTGGATGGAAGAGGAAATTGCCTTGGTGTACGTCCACATCCATATTCTATTATGTTCTAATTTGAACGAGATGAGCTATAGACCTTAGGGTCACTGGCTAATCAGGTCAATGATTAACCGCAAACAGCCCTGTAACCATTCTGCAATATGTCATCATTCATGTTTCACTGAGTTCAAGAGCCCCAGTCAGAATGTCTTTTTAAGTTTGAACTAAGCATTCTTTATTCACAGATTGTCTTATCAGAAATTGATGTTTCAGCACTTTGAACAGACTAGTGATCCAAAATGGATCAAATGGGATATATTATCCCAAAACTAACTCTAAATCTTTCCCATTAAGGAAAATTCAGTTGCAACCTGGATCTTATTTTCATTCCTGTTATAATAGCATAGAGACATCGGCTTTATTGCAGAGATGGGACGTCACTGCTAGAGTCTACAGGGCATCACTACACATACCATTAGACCAAAACACTGTTTAATCCAATTATCTGAACCAATTTCATCCAAAAAAAAGTACATGATATTATTATCATCCAACTGCTATTTTTTTGAAACAGGTGCAGCCCCTCGAAATACATTGAGCACCTATAAAAGACAATTCATTTTAACATTGAATTTTTTTTTCTATTAATATAAGATGATTTAAGTAATATGGATGAAGAGGTCTTTATTGGAAGTCATTAGGTCCCAGTAATGCTGGCATGTACATGGAATAGTGGTATACAAATATGAACTAAAAAAATCCTTTAACTTGAATATAATTCGTACATATTTCTGGAGTGAAATGTATGGTTCCAGCTTAAGTAACACTACTTGCATATAGGTTAAATTTACTGAAATGGAAAAGCCCACAGCCCCCCTATTCACACTGTGTTTGATGAAAGTGTTGCAGCACTTCAAATTGGAGAAACTCAGATATGTGCTCCATGGTTACCCATGAAAATATGACAAAATATGGCAGACCTTTCTCAATTACATTAACACTAGGTTCAAAACTCTGTCAAAAGGTGAGATACAGTGCATTCAGACCCTTCCACTTTTTCACATTTTGTTATGTTGCAGCCATATGCTAAAATCGTTTTTTCCCTCATTAGTCTACACTCAATACCCCATAATGGGAAAAGCAAAAACAGAATTTTAGAACCTTTTGCAACTTTCAATCATTATTTATAATTGAAGCACCTTTGGCAGCAATTACAGCCTTAAGTCTTCTTGGGTATGGATTGACAAGTTCTACACACCTGGATTTGGGGATTTTCTGCCATTATTCTCTGCAGATCCTCTCAAGCTCTGTCAGGTGCCATTGGGGCTGTCACCGGACAGCCATTTTCAATTCTTTCCAGAGATTTTCGATTGAGTTTAAGTCAGGGCTCTTGCTGGGCTACTCAAAGACATTCACGGAGTTTTGCCTAAGCCACTCTTGCATTGTCTGGGTTGTATGTTTAGGGTCATTGTCTTGTTGGAAGGTAAACCTTTGGCACAGTCTAAGGTCCTGAGCGCACTGGACAAGGTTTTCATTAAGGACCTCTCTTTACTTTTCTCCTTTTAGCTTTTTCTGGACTCTGACCAATCTCCCTGTCCCTGCGGCTGAAAAACACCCCAACAGCATGATGCTGCCACCACCATGCCTCACCATGGGGATGGAATTGGGCAGGTGATGAGGTGTCTGGCTTCCTCCACACATAAATTGTTCAATCTTGGTTTCATTAGACCAGCAAATCTTGTTCCCCAACTCTGAGAGTTCGTTAGGTGTTATTTTACAAACTCCAAGCAGGCCTTAATGTGTCTTTCATTGAGGAGAGGCTTCTGTTTGGCCACTCTGCCATAAACCCAGAGTCCTGGGGGGCTGCAGTGATGCTTGCCCCTCTGGCAGTTTGTCCCATCTCCACACAGGATCTCTGGAGCTCAGCCAGAGTGACCATCAGGTTTTTGGTCACCTCTCTTGCCAAGGCCCTTCTCCCCTGATTTCCCAGTTTTGCCAGATAGCCTGCTCTAGAAAGAGCCCTGGTTCTTTCAAACTTCTTGCATTTAAGAATTATAGAGGCCACTGTGCTCTTGGGAACCTTCAATGCAGCAAAACATTTTTTGTAGCCTTCCCCATATTTTTTCCTTGACACAGTCCTGTCTCTGAGCTCTGCAGGCAGTTCCATCGACCTCATGACAGGGTTTTTGTTCTAATATGAATTGTCAACTGTGAGACCTTAAATAGACAGGTGTGTTCCTTTCAAAATCATGTCCAATCAATTGAATTTACCACCGGTGAGCTCAAGGTGTTGAAACATCTCAAAGATGATCATGGGAAATGGGAGGCACATGAACTAAATTTCAAGTGACATAGCAAAGGGTCTGAATACTTAATACTTGTCTTATTCTTTTTTTTTCAATTCTTGTTTGCTTGTTTTTTTAATCACTAATCTTATGTTCCTCTTTAATATTGGTATATTCAAAAACCAATAAAAAGGATTCAAAAAACAGAAAAAAAAGAAGAAAATTCTTTATTTCTTGTTTAAACTCCATTTGTCATTGGCAAATACAGACAAACAAGAGGAATTGCCAGCTGATTACATTTGTTTGTTTGTTTAATTTTGTTTTGCTTTTTTAACAACACTACAAGGAAATGTTCATATTGAACACATCTGCAAATTGTCTGTACACTTCTGACACAAAATGTTCACAGTGAATGGATCTGCAAAATCACTGTCACCGTATTTCATTTCTTTTCCTACAATATCTGCTTTTTTGCTAACTAAAGCATAATAAATGGTTTATGGCACTCACACCACATGATAACAATTCTATAGGATCTTTAAAACTGAAAAAAGTCAACAATGACTTTAGGCATAGCACTCTAAGTATTTAACCTAAACCATGGTCTTTCCTTAACCATAAATAAGTGATTTAGTAGACTAAACTTGATAACAAATTTGTATATATGTGTACATAGTGTATTTACTATATAAGCACATTTTGTGGAAGATGAGGCAGTTCACAGAATTTTTTCCACATTTTAACAGATATGCTTTTTGCTTTCTTGATGCTGTCCTGTCTTTTAAGTACAGAGGTGGAGCCATGACGTGATTAGTTTAGCTTATCATAAATATTGGAAGTCAGAACAAACAACTAGCCAGGTCCATACTTTGTGGACTTCCCTTCCTGTCTCCAGCTATATCCTTAACGGCAGACATGAGATTCATACTGAGCTTCTTGTTTAACTCTCTGAAAGAAAAGTGAATTGGCATATTTCCCAAAAATGTCAAACTATTCCTTTACCTTTATCTTTCCTGTAAAAATCTAAAATGAAATTTAGAAGCAGGTAATGTCAGAGCTAATGTACTATATTTTTTGACCAACAACAGGATGACCCAGTTACCCACCCATCAAAAAAGTGTTGGACAACCTGTAGTCATAATTCTAGCGGCTCAAAACCCAGATAACTCTTGGATGTAGCCTATTGGTGACCAGCTTGCCAGCTTGAGACAGCATGTAAGTAACATCTTTGGAGTTGCTAGGCAGCACTTTTCATGGAACTATATCAATTTGCCTCTTTCACAGAGATGAAATTGATATCCATCTTACAATCTGACTGAGTTTGGAGGCAAACAAGTTCAATTCCCCAAATGTTCTACTGTTTATTTTAAGTTAATCCAAACCGTAGCATTAAGCAAATCCGCATAATTAAACCTGAGTCCTGAACCTCCTCTGAAGAAATGAGGCTCAGCCATGATGTCCTCATTCTGAAAATGTATCTGGTTTTCCTAGAGCAAGCTATGACAACAACACACAACCATGTACAAACACACACTTCTGTTCACCTGTTTCTGCCACCAGATTTGGTAAACTCTTCACTGCTGATTTAGTACCAGCAGCTCTAATATGGCTTCTATTACCACCTGTGCACTGCCTTTCTCTTTTAATATCTTAGTGCAGCAGAATGGCCAGATCACACTCTCAAAGTGACGCTTCTCTGCTGTTTTTCCCCCTCTGCCATTATAATTTCAAGAGGGAGAACAAGGGGTTGCCATTCATCGATGCTCCTGTAAAGGGAGGGGGGTGAATGTCACTCAGTCTGATGACTCTAATGGGTTTCAGGTTACAGACACTCCTGGGCTGTCTGTCATTTAGCTGATCACTCAACCTTTTCCCATGTTCAGGGGACTGAGATTTCATTTAGCCACCCTGTTCATCAGCAAAATACTGTCCTCTTAAACCTTTCACATATAAGCCGACTGGTTTTCCTGGGCTTCCAAAGCTATAAGCGGAAATTTCTGAAATGTTCTCACCCCCACCTCCCCATTTAACATTCCATATCACTGCCAACATTGCATGGAAATTAGATTTAAAAAAAAAAAAATCTTAAAGAAAACTTATTATTTTCAAGAGAAAATAAAAGTCCTCAGTGCATGCAGAGTTTCATTTTAAAAAGGAAGCCAGGGGGAGGTGGGGGTAAACAATTGGGAAATGAGAAGGCAAAATGAGCCTGTGTATTGTTTTTACTGCTGCACACAGTTTTTCATGCCACAAGATGTTCATTTGGAAATTGCATTCTGTGAAACTGCCGTGTGACTCCAAATCAAACAGTGCACGTCATCTCCTCTCTCTATCAAAGCCAAGAGTGACATCACTCACTCTTCAAGGCAGACTGTTAAACAGCCATTTGAGTTCTGCTTGAGCTATCAAGCAATTTTATTTAATAAAATGGGCTAAGTAAAGCTTCCAATTGCAAGCCAGAGCTTGCCTATATTTGTATTATTTGTTCAAACATTATCTAAATTTATCTTTAATCAAAAAGCAATCTGGGCAAGTTTATCTACATAATGTTTTTATTGTCCTCTTCTTTATCTTCAAGGACACAGGGCGATGTCGTTGTACATCATATTCAAATAAATTACACTGAGGGTCAGAAAGCACGGAAAATCTCGAAATATGCATAAAGTAAGAGCTTTCTCTTTAGTCTCAGCTAGAATGGTGGTACCATTTCATCTCAGTTGTTCCTTTCTAGTTGTAGGTTTTTTTGGAGTTACTATTTATTTAGGCCCATTAAATGGGGATCACTACCTATTGATCTTGTTGTCATCTCAACCGTTATCTTGTGACCACAACTTACTTAATTATCTCATGGTTACAATCATTGCCTGGGACAGTTGTTTATTTTGACAGTGCCTGGAGTTCAGTCGGACACACTTGCATTAAGGAATCAGCCATTTATAGCAAATGGTTATATAGGTATACGGCAATCATGATTCTGGTGGAAGAAATACTTACATATTATATATTTTGTAGCTTATACATATAATTATTTAGCAAAGTAATAATTATACATGTCAGGTTATAATGTAAAACTATGTAAGAAAAGAAAAACAACAGTCAGTTGTTTCAGCAAGAGCCCCAAAGCAACATACATGTTCAAGTGAAAAAGCCCCATAGCAGCCCTAGTAATTAAGCGGGAGCAAAGGAGGAAGTCAAGTGATGTTGTTAGAGAGCCACAAAGACCGCCAAAGGAGGAGGTTGTCATAAACTGATTGGTCAACAAAATGTTGGACTATAGACTCCACTCGTTTCCTGTTTCCAGCTGACAGCCAACATGCACTTATTCCCTGACATTAAACCAAGTGGTCATTATTGAAACTTTGACAGGAAAGGTACTCCAACCTCAATGAAGCAGTTATTTTGACCCAAACCACAATGTTTCCCTAACATTATAAAGTTGTTTTTGTGCCTAAACCTAACCAAACCTTAACTATAGCATTGTGACATCATAAAACTTTTTTTTACTGTTCCACAGTGATTTGTGGTGGTTTTGGAAGGCACATACAAATGGTGATGCTGACAGGAACGTCAGATCAGAAAACACTTCTATGTGCCGTTCTGGAGGGCATGGGCAAAGAAGATATTTTGATGTTTCATTTGGAGGACTTGTTGTATAATGCACATGCATTAATATGTTTGGATGTTACTTGTCAGGGACAAGCACAAAGCTGTTGAATGAGCCAGTAATTATGAAACATGAATGGAACAGCTAATGTAAATAAGCAAGCGAAACGTCATAGCTAGCCTACAGGCATTTATACAGCAAAAGCAGAGCTACTGCACCCTTCTGCAGGCCTGCACACATACATACTTTCTTACGCTAACAATATTCCATTTAGTGTTACAGCATCTTACCACAGGAACTAACACTGACAGTTTGTAATCTGTTGTTTGAAAGTAGTGTTTCTGAAAATATTTATTATTTTAGCTTCATTAAACCCCTTTCCAATTTGTTCTAGAATTCATTTTTAAATTACCTGCAAGGCACTACATGGCAAAGTCCCAGAGTACCTTGCTGCATTTTTAAAACAATACTATTCCCACTGATGTCTGCAATCATCAGAATAGTCCCTTCTAATTATATAGCACAGTATCCCTGTTATGGTATTCATATTGGATGATTCCACACTTTACAATTTATGTTGAGAGAGAACTTTCAGTACTGGTGTAACTAGTGCCCTTTATTTATTAATTAATAAAAGGACACATGACATGATGTCTGCTTTTATTTTAACCATAACCATGATCTTTCTCTAACCTTCACCACATGTTTTAGTTTCCTAACCTTAACCATATTGTAGTTGCCATGCAGAACTAACAATATAGCACAATATCAGTTCACATGATAAGGGCCTTAAGGAGTATTCCCCAATCCTTTGGCTCTCTCCTGAAGAAGGTCACTGTCAAAATCTGATTCCATTTCCATTATTTGAGGTCTCTGTTTATATGTTGCATGTTCCTAAATTCATGTTTAAGCACACCTGGGGCTAGGTAGTATTGCACATTGCACAGAGGGTGGGAGTGATGGGTGATTGCCCTGGGGCCCCCTAGCGGTTTAAGTCAGTAATGTCTGGATCAATTTATGACATCATTTTAGAGAGGCAGATTTTTAAAATATTTTTAAATGTTACATTTAAAGACTCATAGTATGATACGATAGAAAAAGATCAACTTTATTGATCCAACAGAGAAATTGATGTGTCACAGCAGGTGTAAAAGAAACAGGTGCATAGTATATAGTAGATTAGTAACTTTGAAAATTCTATAACTATATATTAACTACATATTTTATGCAAAGTTTAGCATACAAATAAAAGTCAAAGGCATTAAATACTACACAAACCAGCGTACAATAAATAGTACGTATTAAGTCTACGGAGACAAAAGTAGTGAAGAGGAAGATGTAATTAAAAAAAACAGTCTTCTTGTCATTTACTTTTTGTATTCAATTTAACTGCAATGACTAAATAAACAATTAATTTTTTTTAAAAATCAATCAAAAATCAGTAAATAATCTATATGTACAGTTTTTATTGGCCTTCTTGGTTTATGATTATTAGGTCTTTCATCCATTAAAAGACATATTAATCTTTCAATCATTTCAGAAACATCTGTATGGTCATTTAAAAATCCTTCATTTCTTTCATAACTAGTTATTTTATGAATGCCTGAATAAGCTGCAGTACTCCTGGCATGTTGTGCGCACACACACTGTAAATCATGTTGCAGCATCGTTGGGCAGAGTCTTGTTGAATTATTTACAGTATGCTTCCTGAGCTGCCTCACAGTATGCAAGTCATAGCTATTTAAATGTTAATTTGGCAGGAACTACAGGCGCTTCATGCCACAACACTCAAGTCATCAAACAGTGCCTAAACCAATAAGCACACATGTATATTTCATCATTTAATAACTGAGGAGAAGGACTAAGCCATCAACCATATGTCTACATTTGTTCAAGGATTGCATGTAGCTGTGGATTGGAAATGGTTCAAGATCATGCATGTCAGCCCCTCAGCTTTGCAAGGCTGAACTCCCCTGTGAACTCAAACGGACGACTATTAGAAACTCCAAGCACTTCTTCTGCCTTTGTCTGTATGCCCCTGTCTCCAAACGCTCCATCTCTTCATCAGATCAGCATGATGGAATAGTGGACTGCCAAGCCAAAAGCATTTAACGACATCTGAATAGCCGCCAGCCATTTCATATAAGATTTTCAGACGAAGAAAGCCTGTGATTTATCAGATTAGGGAGTGCTGGATGCTGCCAGTTGCCTAAACATTCTGCCTATTAAACCCTCAGCAGCAGGGATTCCTGAACATGCTGCTCACTTCCAAACAAAACACATCTAAACATACAGCCAGATATTTCAGCGCTAATTCTCCTTTCAACTGCTTTTCCAACTGAATGTATTTCCTTTAGGCTGTGTCCAAAGAACTCTCTCTCACATATGCCTGTGATGGTTCGACATCAGTTCAAACTCTCATCCTCTCCATCTAAATGCTACTGTCTACCTTTGTGTTGATTTTAGACTGTCCTAATTCCCTGTGGCAACAGTTATGTTGCTCCTTAGATTTGTTTTAAAAGTAAAACAGGCTCAAGGTGAACACACATCTGTATTCGGATAACAAACTGTAGGAAGAATATGGTAAAGTTGCTATGGTAACACAGTTCCTGCAGGTAAATCAAATATTGATCGCAATTCAAACTGATAAGTGTCATTATTAAAAGCAAGGCAGCCAAACTGGACTCAACAGGATAAACCTGTTAGGGTTGTGTTATTAATTTTGCATGTCAATGAAAAAGTCACCATTCAAAAGTTTTTCTTCATTATTTTCAATGGCTAAAGTCTAGTTTGCAAAGTAAATCAACCTTAATTGCTAATAATTCTCTAGGAATGTAGAGAAATTAGGGCCTCACCTTACACTTAAGGATACAACCTTGAAGAAATTATGAGAAAATTTCTGAAGGGGAGTATTTTCTCAAAATCCTTGCTGCAAATTACATTTTCTGCATGATGAGTCTTGGTGATATTTTAAATCTTTCTTGTCAACAAATTCCATATGCAGACCCAAACCAAAAATTAATGTCTTCTACGAACAAGAATTGTGTGTGTTTCCAAAGCCTGATATATCTTTTTACACTGTGCTCCATTGTTGTCCAAAAACTATTAAAAACACAGCAATGAGCCACACTTACACTGTTACACTGGGTGACATGTTCCTTTATTATAATGAACACACACACACACACACACACACACACACACACAAGTTTATTTTGACTTAATCTAAAACACACACAAGCCTTTTTTTTAAAAAACAAAAACATTTTTTAACATTTTTAGTAGGAACCAGTGGGCTTGGGGCTAAGAGTCACAGACAGGGTAGGGAAGAATTAAGGGATGGAATAACTCATTGTTGGTTTTGGTCCTTTCATGAAATATGTTGGGAAAAAAAAAAAAAAAAAAAAAAAAACAGAACAACACTAGCCTTCTTATTTTAAGTTGCTTTTTGCCCCATTTTTGGTGTAATGTGCTTTGTTTTTTTTTAGATGTATTCTTTAGATCTGTATTCTGATGCAAAAAAAAAAAAAAAATTCTACATTTTTCATGTTAAGATTTTTGCTCAAAAACATAAAAGATTTTCAATTTTAGTGATCCATAAAGTCAATTATTGATTGAGTTATTTATTAATTCACTCACTAGCAATGAACCAGGATCAATCATTCAAGAGGTTTTTTTGATGTTCTCTCTTTTGTTCCATTATTTTTTTTTCTTAATTGATGTTTGGTTTGTTAGTTTGTTTTACTTTTTAATTTTCCTTGTAGTTCCTTTGATAAGGGTTCATTATTGTGGTGCTTCTACACCAGAGTTTCAAAGTGTGACAATGAAGTTTGCCAAAACACCCAACAACTTTACTCCCACTGTTAAGCCTACATTTGCTTACATACAAAAGCAAATGTAGGCTTACTTACTTGCCAAAGAATGCTGAATTACCTATTAGTAGCTCCTGTTTGCAATTTACTCATGAATGTACAGACAGCTATCACTGGATTACTTTGATACTCAAGACAACTTTAACATGTGATAATCCTTGGGCAAGCATTTGAGTTATAAGGATTAGGTTTAAGATTTCTAAGTGCACTCATGGTTTGTTCATGACTGACATTGGAGATAATCATATCCTTCAAAGTGTAAGTCATGTAGAATCTGAAAAGTACAGTATTTGTGTGTTCAGTTTTGACTGAGTTAGCGTTGACTCAGAGACCGAGTTCGATTTTTGGCACAACACACATGCTCAGTTTGTTCATAAGCAGGCCAAATCAGCGGCCTAACTAAAATAACTAACTTGCCATTGTTTTTAGAATGCTGCTATGCACCTGTCCTGTCCCTTTCCACAAAGTATCTGTGCCTCTCATCTCTACCTCTGTGCCTCCCCTTCAACTCTCCTCACAGTTTGAAAACCTCTGATCTACACTGATCTACGTTTGTCAGTACATCGATGTTCTGTTCTGCAGCCATGGTGCCTTTCACTGGCTCATGCTAACTGCTCACCTCTTCCTTTGTTTGTTCCAACCAAAGCAGAGACAGAAAATGCATTGCTGTGTGTACACTACCACCACCGGATGATGTTCCACATTACTTTTTAAATTAAAGTCATATACACTATCTCTCTTTAGGAATGTGTTAAACAGTCAATTTAAGTGAAGTTAAAAAGTCAATCTAAATATTTTTAGGTCTGACTGTTTTAAATCCCTTGAGGATGTGCTCTACTGTCTATTGTTGTGAAAACTAAATAAAAACTTCCATTGTGTAGCAGACAATCTGTTGGCTTAATTTGTATTGTATATATATCATGGCACAATAAAGCTGAAGAGAGAAAGAAAATCCACCTCTGGAGAGAGATCAATCTGAGTTGGTGTTTCATTCACTTTTATCTCCACATTTCTTTCACCTGAGTTCATAACAAATTATTTTACAGACCTATCATTTTTGTCTTTGTTTAGCATAATTTAAACTGTTCTTACCCCAAACTGTTATGTTGAGTGATTAGGAGTAAACACATGATTATAGAACATTGCAAGGTTCAAGAAATAAAGCTATAATTCAGTCTATTTACCAGTTTTAATGTTGTGTCTCAATGTGTGTGTGTGTGTGTGTGTGTGTGTGTGTGTGTGTGTATTTATAATAGAGATAGAGATACTGAGAGAGATATAGATTTTCTCAGGTTGTCTCTACATGATTATATATGAGTAAAAATATGTTATGTTACTATAAGTAAAATATGCTCTGGGTATTCGCCGATGAATTGACTCCAGTTAGGTAAATGCATATGCACTTACAGTAGGTTTATATGAAGCAAAAAAGAAATATACTTAGTGTTTTAATAAAAGATCTTAAAGAATTTAAGAAATGTAAGAAAAAGGACGACATTAAAGAGACAAAGGCTCACTAATCTACAGCGAGCAGGCGTATGAGTTAGCAGACACGTGAATTGAGCAAATGCCTTGAGGTCAGTGGAGACAAGAGAACAAAAGCTCACATCTGCTAAATGTGCAGTACTGCTTAGATAAGGATACTACAGTTGGAACAAAGTTTGAACGCATGGAAAATGTGTTCAGTTACTCCAAATTTCAGTAATTTCTATCCTGAAAAAGCCAAAAATGCACTTCTGGAACATTTTGAAATATTTTTGAATGTGTGTTTTGAAGTTAGACATAAATTCAACCATTTTAAGATTTTTTTCCAGGATATGTTGCAAAACTACTTACTTCTACAGCACTTTTTCTTTTGCTGTCTGAATTCAATACTAATTTAAAATGTATCCAATGCTTCACAAATTTACCCCACATAAAATTACTAAACACTTTGCAGTAGCAGCAATTACAGCTTTCACTCACATGACATATAGACACGAGTTACATCCAAGCAATGCTGCAGAAATAATTGATGAAAACAAACAGATGAAAAACATTCTAAAAACCCCTAAGTTAAAATGAGGATGATCAGATGATTAAAAGCCTTTTTCTTTCTCATTGACATTTAAATTTTCGGTGATTTCAGTGTTTAATTACTGCTTTGTCACTGAATTCTCAACAGTGGAGAAGTTTTTTTCCTGTCCTCACTGGGTCCTGATGAAGATTTCATTGAGCTGAAACGAGTCCGTGACTCTTTTAAAGATCTCACCTTGTGAAATGAAGCTATTTTATTAAGTGTCCAGAAACAGGATTTCCCATTTTGTCATTGTTTAGTAGCTAACCAGGTGAAAATAGTACTTCAGTATAATGAATTGGATATATTTTTTTCTTTAATTTGATCAGTTTAGAGAAAGATTTTAATTTCCAAATCGGGTTTTTCATGCGTGCTGATGTCATCGGAAAGATAATAGGGCGATTTGTTATCAGATATTAAATCTGTACAAAAATACCCACAAAAAAAAGCAAAACTATGTTAGGAATAAAGAGGAATGTCTGTGAGTATTGCAGCAGTCTTGCTCAGACAACTGTGCATGTGTCCTTAATAGCCAATCTTTATTATAATAAAATGTCCACTATAATAGTAACCCTCTGCAGTGTAACAGCAGGTTGTGGAACAGATGAGAGATCTGGCTGTATGATTTCCAACTACTACTGTACTGATTAGCCACAACATTAAAATCAGTTACCACTTTTAATGTTGTGGCTGAATGATGTTTATATCAATCAACCATTCACTCTAAAAGCACTGAAGTACTGTTAAAAATAATGCAAGCAAGTGCTTAAATTAAGTTTAATATCTTCATTATGTTCCAATCCTCATATTTTCTCCACAATATTTAAATACACTCCTTTGTTGTGCTTTCAAAGCCCAATAGCAATGCTTTATTTAAATTTAAGATGAAGCACAACTCCAATAGGCATCATTAGACCATTATAGGCAATACAAGATAATATACATAATTGCTTGAAATAATAAAATGAATTAGGATGCCCTCTCCCCTAGCTCCCTGTGGTGTGTGCCTGCCCTGAAGCATGACGGTAATTTAACAGTGGTACATCAAAACAGTTGGACTCAAAAGGACAATTCAGGACAGAGTTCAGGGTTTAACAAAAATCAGCATCTTTACTGGAAATCAGATCAGTACACAGGAACGCAGACCAGACAACGATTCCGAAAGGGCTGGGCAAAAGACATGGTCCAGACTAGGCAAACTAACTAAAACCAGGAAAACTACCACAAGGAGATTACTTGAATGCCTGTTACCAGGAACAAAGACGAACTGGCACAGAGGGAAGGAAACACAGGGACTAAATAGACTGGGAGAGGGGGACACAATAGGACGCAGGTGCAACACATTAGGGCGGGGCAGACAATCACAAAGATGGAAAATGCACGAGGGCAGGAAGTGTGAATTGGAAATGAGAAGGAGAGTTAATGATATCAAAATAAAACAACAACTAGTAAAAGTAGAACTAAAAGAAAAAAAAACATGACAATGTTGACAGAACGAGACATGACAGGTAACATTGCTGCAACAATTTTGGACAGAATTGCCCCAAAAAGGCAACTGGAGTCAGGGGCAGAAGGGAGAAAAATGAAGAAACTACAGGATGATCCATCGCTTGCAGGTATGTTTAAAATGTTATAAAGTACTGGAAAAACTGTTTAAACGATCTAGTCTGTGCATGCAAGAAACATCTTGAGCCAGTTACCCTACGTTAATTTTGGCAAGCTAAATATCATATAATGTTAAACTTTCAGGTCACTTGTTGTGTCCTTGAGCTAGTTAATTGTATAAATGGTATATAATGGTATATTTATATATATGTGTGTGCAGTGCTGTGGAATAACGTTATTCATGCAGATGTCAGGTCGTGAACTAATGGGTCGTCTACTAATGGGTATCATTTAGACATGTCATCTAAATAAACTTGCAAATTTCAAACTTAAGAAGCTGACATTAAGTTGACATTTTATATTTCTACGGGTTTGTTTTTTATTTTTAATGCAGATGGAAGAACAATTTGAAAAGCTGTCTGGGCTGGTGTGTTACATTAGCAAAATTTCATAAAAAAACTCTATCTTCCAATTTCTAATCATTACATTACTACTTTATTTCTATTTTGCGAGGGAAAGAAAAAGAATGAAGATCGTTATCATTTGGACAGTACATGTCACATTTTTTAAAAAATGCTGAAAATAAGTAAATCACAAGCAAATGCAACACCAGAAATGTGACTTCCAAAAAAAAACGTTTAGAGGGGACATTTAACTTAACTTTTTTCTTAGTTTAAATATGCTCCAAAATGGTATCTTAATGTAATGGCTTCTGTGACCCAGACTCACTGTACGGCCTGGTAGCAGTTTCTAAAGTTTTTGAGCGAACCTCGCCAAAGAAAGGGCTGGGAGCTGTCAATCAGTACATGAACACACTGCTTCTCTACTACTTCTCTTGCACCGAGGCTTCAAGCTAGTATTAGCTGCTGGAAGACGTGGTTTTTGCGGACTCACAAGCTAGCAAAGTCCTTTGCTTAAAGTATTTTAGCTTTAATGAGCCTGTTTTCCTTTTTCTGCCTATGTAACATTATGTAATCCCTAACAGTAAACTACACCATGTCATAAAAAAACTGTGAGCAGATGATTCCTGCATTAGCAGTGACAGTGTACACGACAAGGATGTTAGTAAAGGGCTGGGTGGAGCATAACGGAGCAGGGAAAGGGAGAGGTGGGAGGAGTGGAGTGGAGTGGTTTGCTTTTGAGTGTCATGCTAGTGCTACCTTGATTTCCAGAACATGCATATTGTAGTTTTAAAAACTGATAACCACTTATTGTAGTTCTAATATTACTGGGGATACTGGCCATGCACGTAGCACGAGCCTTTTACCAAATGAATTACTGACACTTTTAGTGTTCCTCGTAAATTTCTAATGTAGCTACCGGTGTTCTGAATGGCCTGAGGCATATTCCCAATTTGCTTGTGATTTCTCTGTTTGCAGTGCATTTCTTTATGCTGTTTGTATTGATAAATTGGTCAATGTGTTTCATAATTTGCCTGTGATTTATTGGCAGCTTTTTTTTTTTTAATCCATTGAGCCTCATGTAAGAACCACTCCTACAGATTTTTTCTTAAGTGCCACGTAAAAGTGAGTAAATAGAATTTGTGGCATTCACCAATTGTCTCATGCTTAGAATTTTCTCTTAGGTACGATCAAAATTCTTGAGTTGTCCAGACCTCTTGTACGAGTCATGTACAGATAGTCCGCCTTTCTCCATAGGTGGAAAACACTAATTCAACTAACTAAAACTGACTTAGCTCAAAATTAATTTTCTGTTCACCAGATTATTATCGTCATCATGGTTTGCCAATTCACTTAGGTTTTTTTTTTTTAGATTATAAAAAAATATGAATCAGCACAGCAACCTATACAACAACAGAAGATTATCTCATTCTGACAGCTGCCTCACTGGCTTTATGCAGGTCTGTCTTGTATCATCCTCTGTTTTATGACACCTTACAAAGTAACATCGCCTACTGCAGGCTATAATTTCTCGTCTAATATCTTTGTGACTGTCACATGACCACCTATTAGCCATGGACCACTGTGATTTAAAAATGCAGTGGCTTCCGAAAGCCCTTAACTTTTTGCACAGTTAATGTGTTGTAGATTTGATTGTAAATAGATAAAACTCCCATTATTGCCCATCAGTCTACACTCAGTAACTCATAATGACAACATGAAAACATGTTTGTAGAGACTTTTGCAAATGTATTAAAAATTACAATTTTAAACATCTCATTTATAAAAGTCCTCAGACCCGTTAATGTTGCACTCCAAATTGTGGTCAGGTGCATCCCGTTTGCTTTAACTATCCTTGAATTATGTCTAGAACTTGATTGGAGAGGATTGGACATTGATTAGAGAGGCACACACCTGTGTAAAAAGAGGTCCCACGGTTCACACTGCAAGCCTAGACAAAAATCAAGCCATTAAGTCCAATGAGCTCTCTGTAGACCTCCATGATAAAATTGTGGTGAGGCAAGGGTATAAAACATTGACAGCCATCAATCAGGCCTTTATGGTAGAGTGGCTAGACAGAAGCCCCTTTGAATAAAAAGCATATGATAGCCCACTTGGAGTTTGCCAAACAACATTTAAAGGACTCTGAGAGCATGAGAAAAATGATTCTCTGCTCTGATGAGACAAAAATCCCTTTCGGCAGAACTCCAAACACTATGTTTTCGCGGATGCCAGACACTGCTCATCACCTGGCTAATACCATCCCTATGGTGAAGCATGATGGTGGCAGCATTATGCTGTGGGGGTGTAGGAACCAGGAAATGTAAAATGTTTTATTTTAGTAGGTTCACTGTAAAACAAAGAGAAAAATTTAGTGTTTTTATTATTTTTTCATTAAAATAATTCTATTCAGTGTCCTATATTTTCATGGAGGTAAATAAATTCAGTAATTCCTGCTTATCCATTTAATGAATACAAGTGTCTTCTTCATGAAACCTTAAATAAAAGAATGTTAAATCATGTAGATATAAACCTAAAACAACAAAAGTTGATGCAAAAGTTCCCACTCTGCTTTTCCTCAATCACAGCCCGCATCTTATCATCACTTACCAGCTGAATGGGCTTTAATGCACCCGCAGAGATTAATGTACCCTCCCCACTGCTGTAGGGCTGTAAGAGCTCTCCAGGTCTTGGGGTGTCCATTAATCCACCATCATGAGTCACCTGTAAAATACCCGCAAATAACCATCTACAAAGTGAGGAAAGCAGAGTGCCAGCAATTTATGCAAACACCGGAAACAATTTAGAGATTATCTCTTCAGTCATTCAGTTGTCATGCTTTTATCCCTTGAACAACTGAATACAGACTCAAACACACACACACACACACACACACACGCACACACACAAACACATATATATATATATGTATATATATATGTATATACCCTTCACCAGCTCCGTGGAGCTGAATTGCCATGGCAACACAGGGCTAAAGAGATTTCCAAGTAGCAGTGCTATGGCAGGAATTCAAAGAGGAGACGTCTAAAAATGCAAATATCTTTTAGAGAGGGACAATCAAATGCTAAATGGGGTCAGCCAAGGCTCCAGTAAAACTCAAGACAAAAGAGCAACTATCTAATTCAAAGACAAAACACAGTGTTCCATTATACATAAATTTGATTAAGTCTGTGTAATTTAAAGTTAAAAGAAGTGAACAGCAGGCAAGGTAAGTTTGAGTATTGTTTAGATCAAGAATATGTCACACATACTGGTTCGTGCAGCCCATTGTATAGAGAAACGATATGTGAGCTAACAACAAGACTGTTGGTTTCATCAAAATCATGCCACTTTAAAGGTAATTTTCTCACTAACGTATGACCACAACCTGGAAATAAGAACAAAAGAAGAGAAAATGAAAGAAAAGAATGAAAGTTAATGAAGCAAGGAAAGCAAACCAATCCAGAGAGGTAATGACTGGTATAGCAGCATTATAATTTCCAACACATTATAATCATGATAATAATCTAATATATAATATACACTCAGTTGGCGGTTTATTAGGAACCCCTAGCTAAAATGCAGTCTAATACAACAGTCTTGCAATTATCCACCCTTCATGAATGTTATAATGTTCAGTTTCTATTTAGATTGTTTTAGAGAAGTGTTGATTCAACTGCATGATCATTTTGGAGGATGCAGTTTGTGGTACTGTTGAACTGTATTGCACTATACAGAGAGTTGTCTCCCCATATAAATGGGGTGGACAAAATATAAGAAACAACTGTCTAGCAGGTGTAGCAGAAACACCTGCTACTGTGTTGAGACTGCATTAGAAAAAATTAGAGTCTGACCGATATATCGGTCAACTGATTTTATCAGTATATATAAAGAATATTGACCGATACATTGATATCAGAATTAATTTACTCTCCCGTATGCTCTGTTACATGGAATGAGAAATAATCAATGCAACAGTCCTTTAAGGAAACCATGGACATACTGTATCTCAATCAAACCAATGTCTTAACAAAGCTTGTCAGATCATGCAACCCAAAAAACAGATAATATGATACTGATATGACGCACTCAATTTAAGAGAGTAGACTTTTTTTCTTCTTGCAGATTCTTTAAAGCATTAAGAAATCTGGTTATATATTTGCATTTCTATATATTCAAGGTACTGTGTACCTGTGTACCTGTGTCAGCTGCATAAAATCCTTAAAAAAGTTTAGACATCCCTGTAATCAGGCTACTGGCAAAAATGGTGAATAATCACATTAATTAAGTGCAGTAAACGCATCAACTGAGGAAAATCTGCTCTAAAAAGAAGGCATTTAATCCAAATATATGAAATCAAAACTTTTAAATTAAAATAAAATTAAAATCCACCTGCATTAGATTTTTTTCCTTACTTGTACCATCAGTCTCCTTTAGTAAAAGACGAAGTGGCTAGGATGGACATTGATTTTCAAACATTTTGGATACTGTGAACTTCTGAATCCATTTGAAGTCACGAACTGTGACAAGTGTGTGAAGTAGTCTTTTTTTCATTTTAAACTGAAAGGGAAATCATTAATTCAAGCACTAGGGCTATTCTTTGAATTGTATTTGAATTATGTTCGATGTGAAAAAAAATTGTACAGGGCTTTCCTTCCTGCCAAGGACTGATTTTTTGCAGTTATATTGCTGCAAAATACAGTGATGCTCCCCAATTACGTATATATGGGTTTCCTTTTTGTACTGCAAATGACTGCATCCACACTCCATGCTGCTAATTTGTCACTTAACAGTTATACTATACACGTTTCTCCATAATACTATGGTTTTGTTTTTGGACATTGTCTTCTGTGGTGTTAAAACTCTGTGGTCATTAAACATTATTTCATCTAACTATGTACACTACCAGTCAAACATTTTTGAACACCCTTATTTTTCAATTTCTTGTTGAAATTTAAGTAGTAGTTAAGTCCAGTGAATAAACTTAATGGTACAAATTTAAGCAGTACACTGCCAAAGGTAAAAACAAAGTTTAGGTAACTAAAACGGAGACATATTGTACATTTCAGAGATATAACATTTTCAGGGATCAAGTAATGAGTTATCTACTTCAAGCTATTCTGCAGCAATGGAATTCGATTAAGCCTTGAAAGTTAATGCAGAGTTTTTTACAAGTCTTCCAACTTGTATAGATTACTTACCAACCCTCTGTCTATATAAAGGCAGTGTTGGAACAGATAAACCTCTGAAGCATTATTTGCACAATAAAGCACTGCAGGAAGGAGTACTGTATAATTATACAGTTTATTATATATACAGTGTGCATCTATTACAATAGTGTATAATATAATAGTAACTATTATACAGAAGTAGTACTGTACAAATAATGTACAGTATGTAATTCGTACATTTTTTGTACAAATAATGTAAAATGATTCAGAGGTTTATGTGTTCCAAATCTGTGTTTAGATTATATTTCTGAAATTTACATTATTTCTCAGTTTTGGTGACTGAAACTTTATTTTTCGTTTGGCAGTTTACTGTGTGCCATTTAAGGTTATTATCTGGAGTTTAACTACTTAAATTTCAATTAAAAAATGGAAAAATGGAGGTGTTCTAAAACTTTTGACCGATAGTGTACATATACATATACACAGTTTCTCAAAAGTAAAGTAAAAGTAAAGTTGAATTTGAACTTTCCAGATTAATCTAAATAGGCTCTGGCATAACAAAGCTTGACTTGCTGGTAGATAACATTAAAACTGCACTTAAATAGTCTGTCTTTTCGCAGGGATAAGGAAATTACATCAGCAGGACCTCCTGGAGTGTATGGAAAAGTGACTAGTTCCTTAAGCACACCAAAAGATGAACAAATATTTCTTAAACAGAATGGAGAGCACAACCAACGCTGTACTGAGGCTCATGGAATAGTAACCTAACACACACGTGTATGTGAGTGTGTGTGTGTGTGTGTGTGTGTGTGTGTGTGTGTGTGTGTGTGTGTGTGTGTGTGTGTGTGTGTGTGTGTGTGTGTGTGTGTGTGTGTGTGTGTATGTGTATGTGTTAGCGCATGAGTGCATGCATGCTTGTGAGTATGTTGTGTGTGTTCCTGGTGGATCAGGTGTTCTGCATTAGGAAACAATACCATAATGGTTAGGCTGTGTCTTCCTGCATTCCCTGTGTTTCCTACTGTTTTTCTCTTGAGAATCTTGTTTTTTTTGTTTCTCTCTGTGTCTGTGTGTATCTCTTTGGGCATAGTTTCCCGGTTCCCTCCTGCCGCTAATCCACCTGCGCACCTGAAACCCATCCACTAATCATTGCCAGCAGTATAAAGAACCTCGCTCTAAACTCCAGTCCACGAGATTGTTAAGTTTGCCAAATGGTACTAACACAGGGCCAAGTGCAAGTTCATACTGTTTCCAAGTGTTTGCCTAACCTCTGCCTAATCATATGTCTACCTGGTCCTCAGGTCTATCATCCATTGCTGCCTTTGTTTCTTTCCCAGCTCCATGCCTGTCTTCCTGTCTGGCGAAAACCCAGCCACCACTGCCTGCCATGCTCTACTGTCTTCCCCGGCTCAGCTCCCAAAACTTCATCACTACAAGTCTACAATAAACTTGCTTTTGAACCGTTGAACAACTCAACAAGTTGTTTTAATATGTTTAACTGAATACTTTATTTTGTACAACTGTTTTATATGTACAACTCTTATAAACATGTTCTTGTTTTGACTGAAAGAACTGATTAAAAAAACATGTACAAAGTTTGGATTGTATTTTCTAGCTCATTCTCAAGTTTTGCAGCACACTCGTCTTGGGTATTGAAATTCTCCATTAATGCAGCTCTGACATCAGCTCCTTTTTATTGCCCAGGCTCTGGTAAAGCATGTTCACATGCATGTCTGGGAGGTCTTCACAAAAATGATCACCATTCTCTTCACAAATATTGTGCAATACACAGCATTTCAGCACCATTTTCTTTATCATATCCCTTTGCAGTAATTTCTTTTTAACAGACACTTCCATCTTCCTTTAAGCCTCCTAAAGGTCGTCTTCACAATTGACCGTGCACTACGTATTCCATAGTTAAATCTGTGTCGCTCTCTGCGGTCAGTCTTCCTGTGTCTGCAAATGGCTTCATCAGCCATTTTTGCATGGGATAAGCTGGGTCTCCAATTAAGAAAAGTGTCCGATATCATGTCCAGCAACTTTCACTCTGTCCTGAATTAATTTTTCCGACAAATCTGACTGTCTGAGTACTCAGGCATCATGAACACTTCCTGGAGAGCCCACACATACATCCCACATGATGTATGTATCAAAGGAACTAGGATACTTACTGGAAGAAGCACTGTAATTACAGCATGACAGAAATCTGGTTATATAGAAAAAGAGTTAGACACTGTGTCTATGCCCTTTCCAGAAAGGTGACTCACTGTTCTGTTATCATTGTTGGTAGCCAGCTTCCAAAGTGTGATAGCAGCTCGCTTTCTCACAGAAATCAATATGATGTTTCTTCTCCCGATTATCCGTCCAGAGCAGTGTCATATGTAATCAAGCGACTCCACAGAATCTTAGAAAGTTTTGAAAGAACTGCATGCGATAAAATCCTGGAACTATCGTGTTCCACCAATGGCTTGTTTTTGTAGAAATTTCCAAACCACGGATGATGCTCTTATTCTCAGGTGCCACAAAGTCTAAATAGTGAAAAAGAGAACATATGCATCAAACAATTTGCAACTAATTATAAATAGCAATTGTAATGCATCTGCATCAAAACCATTGTTTGGCTAACAAATTCAAAAACGATACATACCCATCGTCTGGAACTATACACTAATACACGCAGGAAAATTTCAAATGCAGGATGTAATGACTTCAAGAGTAAATTTATTAAAAGCAAGCAAAAGAGTTGTGTTCTGTCAGCCATGATTTCTTTCCAATGGAAATTACCCCAACTTCTGCTAGGTAATCATTCTTCTTCTTTTGAGGCTTATTGGTGTTTAGTAAACAACGAATTGGTGTTTTACCGCCACCAACTGGTATGATGTGTGGACTATATAAAACTCAGTTCTCCAACCTGTTGAAATACGTGCCAGTTCTCAAAAGGCACCAAGGCAGAACTGGCTCCAAACCAGCACCGTCCTCGGTGTAAAAGAGTTTATCAACAAATATGGGAACAGCAAAATGTATCCACTGTAAAGTGTGCATATTTTAACATTTCAATCTCAGCTTGTCAGGCTCAGCTCTCCATTT
>NC_053404.1:5546104-5643604 GCF_016859285.1 Xiphias gladius
GGAGCTGACTGGCTAAATTTTGTAGCAGTAGTTGAGCTTTTCTGAAATGAGGCAGGGGGCATTTGATGAGCTAAAAGTGGAGGAGTCCCTTACAGCTAACAACACTATCATGAAAATGTAGCATTTTGAAACAAAATGAAACATGAACATGAAATAAAAGTATCACTGGGAAAAATACCATTATCAAATAAAAACAGGTTTTTATAAATAAATGTTGAAAAAAAAATTCTGTAATTCTTCTGAAAGAAGAATCTAAATAAAAATTCAAATAATGAACAAATAGCATATTATAATGTTGTATGGAGTTATTGGTTCTTTGCTACTTTCTATAATTTATTCCTGTTCTTATTTTTTACTATTTCATAATTACTTACTTATTTACTTATTGAACATATTGAGGCGCCATAATTTTTAAGTCGGAGCGGTCCTATGCTTTTACCATATGAACGCAGCAGAAAGCACTACGCTCCACTAAAGCGCCATCCAATAGGCCAGCCCGACTGTCAATCAACACAAGCTCCCATGGTTACTGACAGCACAGCAGTTCGGTTTGTCAGTGTAGAGCAAATAGAGGACCGCTGACTAACGAAAAGAGAAGTACACTGAATAACTTCATCAAAATGAGCTGGACAGACGCGTTAATTGATAGAATATTAAGCTATACGGATGCTCTTAAGTCTTAGGCTCCAAACTGATATTTTTCTGTTCCACGAATGTTTTTTTGAAGTTGTCTCTTTTCGTTTAGTCAGCTTTGTTGTTTAATATTAGTGTGCTAACGTTACTGTTCGTTAAAGTTTTCATCTGGACTTTAACCAACCGCTCCAATCAAACGACGATCATGATCCCCGAATGTCCACGCGCCGGGGACTCGAGAAGCCGAACCCGCTTCCTGCATAGCCCAGCAGCCGAACCGAACCAGGGCCGCAGCGTCAGTGGCTTCTTGTCCGAAATCAAAACCACCATCAACAACGAACCTTTCACCGACCACTACACCATCATCCCCGGCAAAGAACTCGGAAGGTAAGACGAATTGTCGGTAACGGTCGTTACCAGAAAAACAGTTATTGGGAGAGTTACTTGAGAACGTTGCCCTGAAGTTGATGAAAAATTGCAGCTGTAATTGCATTTTTATTTAAAATTTTTTAAATTGTTTGTTGGGATAACAAGGCACGTCCAGTTATAAAATGCAGCACCTTTGTGTCTTGCTGTTTATGGTGAATGCATATATTTCAAACAAAATTTCAACTTCTTAAAAATCTGACGTTACCTACCAACATTAGATGACTGAGCAGTTGAAATATTTCTTGTTGTTTACTTGGCACGGCAGCTCAGTCACTGAGCAGGGCTGGCATTGGAATAGATCGGCTTTCTGCCAGGTTACTGGATCCATGCCTGATTTGGTTTAATTGGGTTGTAACCGTAAACAGAGATGTTTGGAATTTATTTCTTAACTGCATTTCTTTACTACAGTCGTACAAAATCATATTTTCCATCTTAAATTGAACAGAATATATGAACACTCTTTCTGTGGCTTGACCAAGTTACTCTTCTTATCTTGCCAAGCTACTTTATGCCCTTAAAATTACTTTCTAGTGAGCAAGTATGATCTGGCGGAAGTGATGAATTGCTTTGACTTGTGTTAATGATCTATTGCTGTCCTCTGAGATACAGTGATGCACACAAATACATCTGTATTGACTTATATCTCGGTTCAAAAGCAATATCATTACCTGTTGAAAGATTTAAAAAAAAGGACTGTCATCAGATCAAAAGACATCTTGGACTGTATGTCTTTGGCACTTGGAAAGTTGAATCCAGTCCATTGTTTGATGCCAGGCAATCTGGCAGCTAGGTACCCTTTCAAACAGCTAATGTTTCACAGGATTTCTTCAAGGTTAATTATTAGAGGAAAGGCCCTCCATCCTGTATGATCAACTGATCTGGAATATAACCCCTAACAAAGTCACAAGGGCAATCCCTTTTTGGTTAGAATATGCTTTTACCATGACTAATCGCCCTAAGAATGACTTGAGTCACATTGGCAGTGTGAATTGATTCTCTGTCGACTTTTTGACAAAGATAACAGCATTGTGGCTGTGGTTGTGTGTTGACCCAGGTACAACATTAGAGATAAGAGCTGAGTGTAGACTTGACTGAATCGAAGTATGTTTGTTTGAGTCTTAGAGCACCACAACAAAGGCTTTGTGTGTGTGTGTGGGGGGGGCGCTTTGCATTGCATTGCATGAAATTACATTGTGACTGAGATTAACTGCAACGGAACAACATGAAAGGTTACATTAATCCACAGTACCACTCTGATCTACAGCATTGTAGTCAACAGATCAGCTGACACAAGTTCATGTGTTCAGGTTCATGGACACCCACCAGGGCGGTACTTGGGATCAAACACGTTGTGTTATTGTACTCTTGGATGTAAGACACTCTTTCATTCAATGTTCTCAGACTTTCACTCCATATACTTCTAAATTTTTCATTTAGTTTTCTAACATTTTGTTTAGTGGTATTGAATTAGCATGGCACATAAGAGCTAGGGCTGGACAATACTGCAACTGCAGTTTAAAATGTGAGTATTTTCTTTATGAATTAAACTACAGACTGTATCATCATAGGAATAAATAAGATATATGAATTGGTCATATCTCACATTTGTTAAGCTATTACATTAATGGTATACTTGACCTTACTTAGTAATGTTCATATATAATCATTCAGAACTTGTTGTATAATGTTTTTATATATTATATATAATATGTATTTGAAATTGACAATCACCTAGATTGTTTATGTGGAAAAAAGACTCACCCCTCTGTGATTCCATTTGAAGAGTAAAAAGATACAGCCTACTGATTACTTTTTCAAACGTTAAAAATTATATGAAGTTGCTTTTTTTCCATAAAACCATCTTGGAGCGTAAGTGTCGAGTGTAAATGTACAGTCACCAACATACAGAGAGGGAGCATTTCAACTAGGAGTCTCTTTTTTGTTCGGCCAACCAACAGAATTTTGACGTTGGAGGAGCTATTTTGGGTGCCCCTTGATCTGGAAGTAAAAGTCCCAATCTGCAAGAAACACCTCTTTACCAAGCTTAAAAATCAAGTTACGTGTACTGCATATGACAGGTGAAAGCTGAAGATCACAGTGTTGAGAGAACTGAAAACACAAACTGCTGCCTAAATAAATGTACTTTTAAATTTGAGTACATTTCGGATGAATTCAACGACTGTGGAGCCATTTGTTGTTCACAAATTCAACAGTGAAACATTTACTACCGGTGTAATTTGCACCTCTGACTGGCTTCTTCTCCATCGCAACGTTGGCCAAGGCTCATGGTATTGTAGTACTTACAGCCATCCGCCATACCAAACTGATGGCAAAAAAGCAGATTTCTCAGATTGGTGTGCCTTACTTTCACATACACTCAGGAATCTGATGTGGTCAACTCATCGCTGTTCCAAGTGAATACTCAAAGATGGAAGATTACTGGCTTCAGCTGCTACAGGGCTATAGCTTCACCCTCCTGTAGGGGTAGCAGCATATGGATCTGACAAAATAGAGTAGAATAAAATCAAATCAGCTCAGATGATTTTTTTTTCTCTTCAGTCAATGCATTGCTGAAGCTACGACATTGTTCTGGTGGTTAATCAGTGTAATAACAGATGAAGGTGTGCTGTTTTTTGGCCATACAACTTCTGTTTATTCCCTGGCTGACTCTTGGCCAGTTCTCTGGTTGAGCCTTCTGACCTCATGGGTGGAATTCCATTCATGAGGCCTTTTCAGATTAAAGGCTCGGCCGTAAACTGGCATAGGCACTGCTCTGTGCTGGTTTGTTGTGACTGTTAGTTTTTATCTGGATGTTGCATGTGATCAAACTTACAAAAAATGGATAAAATGTCAGATGGAACATAGACTTTACATATTCATTTTCTGAATTCAGTGTTTATTTTGAATTAATTCAGCTTTATTTATTCCACTGAAATTGAACCTGCTCTTTTTGTGTGGAAAGTTCTGTCACGTTATTGCACTGTGGTTTGTCTCTGCTGGTGAAATTCACAGCTGTGCAGCAGGGCCTAAAACTGAAGCATGAACATGAAACAAGCATGCAGAACATTCTACCTGTAGCACAGCGTTCTAGCAGTGTGTGCGTTTATAAAGTGTGAAGTGTGATGTGCATGGTGAGCAGTTTCCGAGCTGAGATGTAGATAGATACTGCCCAGCTCACGCCTCTCCGCCCAGTCTTCCCAGCATTCCTGCTCTGTGGATGTGTGCATGTGTGGTTTGATGCACAATTTTTCCTGGTTTTCAGGTGGCTCACTGGGCCTACAAAGGGGCATGTTCAGGTTCCAGACAAACCTCAGTTTGTACATTCACAAGACATCAGTTCCTCTGATCATTAAAGACATTTGCAACCTTCATTGTGACTCTAAAAAGCAGCTATCAAGAGAAAGCAGAAACAAGACGCTGTGAACATTTTTTTTCTTTTTTTTTTATAGTAATAATCAAATTTTTTTTGTACGAGTATATTCTATAGCCAGGTTATAAAAGCTTTTACAGCAGGATTTCCTGCATTGAACTATAGCAGAGATGCTTTGCCTCGCCTGAAATAAAAGTCTGAAGAAAAGTCTCCACTGCACTGGTCATTCACTGGTCAGGCACCAGGCTGAAGTTAGTTTGAAAATTGTCACCTGGACACATATCTAACCCAACTGAATCAATATTAGTTAAGATTAGACATTGAACAGCTGGAAATATAGTACTTGTCCTCATCCAGTGGGGTCCTAATTTGCCTTTTATATAAATACCAGGTCTTTCTCAGAAAAACAATCTTGAGGTTACATGAGGTGATACATTTCAAGTTTCCACCCACAGCAACAATTAAGTCCAACGAAAAAGAAGAAGACATTCTTCTGCTAAAATGTACTACATTGTAAAAGAAACTGAGATCTCTTGAAAGCACCATGCGAAAATGCTGCGAAAAATGACAGATTTAGCACCAGAGATGGCAGCATTTAAGTAATTCAATTGTTGCTGTCAGGTGCTCAGAATCAAAAATAAGGGCTTCTTTCTGGGGGCTCTAAGGCTTAACAGGTTATACATTTCTTCCAATCCTGAAATGCCCTGAAATGTGAAATAATTACTCAGCCCTGAGTTTGTGCACACTCAAATGTTAAACACTTTTGTTTAATATTAAACATTTAAATGTCTCTCTACTTGTCACCTCTCCTTTTTGAATGGGGCTTTTGGTCTTGGATTTGGTCCAGATCTAGATATCAGGAAAATCCTAAGTGTCATGAATAGAATATACTGTAAGCATGCACACATCTCCCCCCATCTTTCTCTCACTCACACAAAATCCAATGATTTTCAAAATTTTCATATCCCTCTTATCCTTATTTTAATGAAAATTCCAATTTGCAAAAATTTAACAAAATGTGGTATGCAGTTGAGTGTACCAAGACTTCTTGTTGGTGCGTTCAGGTAGATGTTAGAAGCTGTGACATGTGAGATTTAAGACTTGGCTGCTGAAAAAACATTTCTTTCACCAGCTACACTGTGTGCTGCTTAAAACTCTGTTCCTCAATAGAAACAATAAGTAAACCTGATAAGAATTTGTTAGTGCATAAAAAAGCTGCTGTCTGACCCCCACTATCTACTGGCTGGCTATGTTTAACATTTAGGGGTTGAGGTAGGCTGAGGATGGGGAGTTTAAGGTAATACCCTCCAATACATCTCTGCAGTGGGAGTCCCAGATGGCCTGCAGTCAAGCTCCTTTAGTGACTATGAGAATGGTGAGGCGGTCATTGAATTCCAGATGGTTAAGACCCAAAGCTTTTTCCAGAATGGGTCTTAGTGACAGAAATGGCCACTCTCTTATTAGCCCATATGGTCCTCGGCAGAGCTCTTTAGTGATTGCATATAGCTACTCTGGCTAGGATCACAAACTAGGAACCCATTGTCATGGCTATAGTTAAAAATTTTTTTTTTGTCTAAATTTGCTGACAATAGCTGACACTACACAATTATTTTAGATTTTGACTTGTTCCATTTCAGATCCATAGAATGGCTTATATGTTGCGTTTTCCCATCATGAATTAGATCATTTTCAGAGGGGGTTAACCTTAAATCAACTAAATTGATCAATTGATTGATTTAATTTTTCCACCCCCACTGGTAAGGCCGTGTCAAGCATTGGATTATCAACCTGCTGCTTTTATAGTGTTGTGAGCATGTACTGATATGAATCACAAGATTAAAAAAGTAATAATGGAGGCATAAAAATGAATCCAAATTTACTGTATCTGTGCCCAAGCAATCATCTCAATTTCATGACAAAGGTCACTGTGTTTATTACAATCCGTGTAGAATATATCAGGGACCGGGGATACTCTGTAGCCAGCTGATCAGTTATTTTTTTGTTTTTTGTTTTTTCCAGAACTGCATGTCAGTTGAGGTTATCCTCCCTATGTGTTTGTGGCTTTGAGATTAGTGGCACATTTGATGACAGTAAATTGACAGCAGGATGCACACCGTCAACTAGACCTGGTGTGCACATGGGGAATCTGTTTATGCTAGTGGGAGTGTTTCGCCCTGAGCCAGGGAAAATCTTTATTTCATTAAATGCATACAGGGCTGACTTGCGATCTGTCACAGAGCCCTGTATTGAGACTGCAAAAAGCCTCCACAGTCCATATGGCTAGAACCAGGGATTTACTGACATTGCTTTTAGAATGGTGATGCATTTGGACTGATAATATTTTGTTGTGGGTGGAAACACATTTCTATGGTTTACATTTAAGCCCCATTTGGACAGGATTAACATAACAGGGGAAGTGGGGAATAAAGTATTCATTGTGCTCCTCTGTAATTTAACTCATCATCCAGACAGCATTTTAACCATTGGGAAACTACAAAATGTGATCTGTCATGGACATGGACATTCGGCAGGACTGAGCCAAACACCTCCAATAGGGTGCAGGATGTAAGATATGAAGTAAAAATACTAAACAAGGTGGATACGAGTCAAAAATGGTGCTGATTCTTGGAGTCAGAACTCAGTTAAATGTTAATACATAGACAGGAAACATGTATTGATTTCAATCAGTGTGATTTACAACTTCATTATTTTCGATGCCCATTGTGAATAAACTTCCATACATCCGTTTAGAAATAAGAGAAAAGAGACACTACAGCAACTTGCCAGTGTCAGTGTAATTCAATCATAGCTGTCTGTAAATCCGTTGATAAATTGCAAACAGAAACTTCTAAGAGCTAATTCGACACACTTTTAATGGTGCCAGTTAGCCAAAATGTAAACAAATATTCAATACACTTAAAAAAAAAAAGGGGTCAAAAAGAATACCAGTACCTGCATGTAGCTGACATTATAACAGCACATTTGATGAGCTTTTATGGGGTCTTACTCTGCTGATGGCTTTAATGTTTTCTATCATCATATCGGATCCCAAATAGACCTGTATTTTGGTGTTAGCATGTTTCCCTCTATCAGCTCAGCAAAAACATTTTTTATACAAAAGTCAAATTTCGCATTGAGCTTATTTAAAAAAAAAAAAAAAAGAAAATGACACAGCAAGATGGGTAGCTGTTCCTGCAGGAAAAACTCAGAGATCCACTTTAAAATACAAGGATGTTTTTCAGGATTGGATTTAAATTACAGGAGGACCCGTTGGTTTGCCAAAACACAGTAGGTAATTGCGGATGTAATTATTACTGCATTGGGGGTGATTTACTCACATATGCAGTGGGTAAATCACCCCCCCAAATCACCATCCTCCAGACGGAGCACCATGCCCTGGACAGGAATAAAATCACTGAACACAGAGGTTGTTTTAAAATGCCCCACCTCCCCTAGAGACATGAATGCAGTCCGAATGGGGATTTCTGTTTTCCAGTCAAGACAAGGACACGGAAGGGATTCCTATAGCCAGTCACCATGGTATATTATTTACACCATTAATAAGACGAAAATTGACTACGTAATATTCATCAAGTCATTGACAGTAACATAAATTATGGTTAATTAAAAGCTATAATTTAACTCATCGCGCCACAGAGAGCATGGCAAATTGTGACTCTTCAACCATAAACCGGCATTAAAAACATCATCTTTAGAGCTTGTAAGAAGTTATTACAATAGAGAAAAGGTCAAGGGCATGTTAGCTGGGTAGATACAGGGTTTGAATCTGGAACTAATAGTTCAACAATGTATTAGCATGATTAAATTTCTGATGTCAGTTAATCTGGGGAATAACACTCCAGTGGAAATATTTACAATTACAGTTAAGCTCTATATAAGACCTTGTTTGTGTGCTGCAACCCGTTTTAAATACGTGATGCATAAATTTTCACTTAGTAAAAACTTACACTATAACCAGACCATGCTTGGACTTATGAACAGCTGGCGCAGCCTGCTGCAACTCCCCATTAGATGTATTGTGTTCATATCTAATCAGTGTATTAATGTCCAAAGAACACATGAAAGCCCTATGTTGTATCTTTGCTTTAGGCTGTAACCTGCTAAAGCCACCAGCTGCATCCATTTGATGGTTTCTTTACATTAATTGTAACCATACTATCACCTCTGGCTTGGTCTGTACACACACACACACACACACACACACACACAAACAAACACAAAAGCCATCTCTTTCAGGGTATAGTCTCTGAATGAGGCTGCTGGCTTTGGAAATGTGCTGACACTGCTTTAGAAAAGGCTGTGGTGGCCTGTTATGGTTTCTAAAGAGCGGGCCCAGACTCTCAAACCAAACAGCATCTATCTACTGATCCCAGGCATGGCAAAACCCAGACTGAAACACACCGCTTCCAAGGGTCCTTTAAATCTTGACAACTTAGTCATGAAAAATAAAAATCACAGCTTAATTCTGCATAATTCTGCATTTAATAAATGTAATAAATAAGTCTTTACCAAATAAGACATCTTAAGGTTATGATAGTGTAACCCAATTTTGGTAAATCTCTAGTTTACAATTAGCCAGTAGTTACTGAGAAGTTTGGAAGATTTTCACACAAAAACTTAATAGCTGCTGCAACACAATCGTTGAGTTTAGAGAGGCAGTGAGTCATATCAGTGTCTGACCCAGATAACGATCTTTCATGTCTTCATCCTGTTCATCTTCTCCAGTCTCTTCTGCTTCTTCTTCCTAGTGTTCATTTTTCTTCTAAAATATTATTCCATCCTCGGATAATTAAATGTATTTTGAGTATGATTCACTAAAATTATGACTAAAACCAGTTATTCCACAGTAACTTTCTTTTCATGAACAGTCCATTAGCAGGCTGAGTGTCATATCTGTTAAATATCCATGTTTGTCAGGATTTGTTTGAATGAATGATCGATTGACAAAATGAAAGGGAAATGCCACAACTACCCAGTCCAATGGACAGAAAGACCCCTTTCAGAGTTGAATCTGAGGAAATAAAATGTATAATAAAAAGCATTTCCACTCTTAACTTACATGTTATCAGCCTCAGTTTACACAAGTCCAACCACTTAGTGGGAACTCGAAGCAAAGTAAATGCAACTCTAAACCTTTCCACTGAAACTCGTCCTTGAATAATATTAATAAAACTAATGCAGCAATATGTGCTCCACATGTCAAAGTTGCCATAATGCTGTGTACAGCAATAGTTTTTACGCTGCATAGTTATGTAGGCATGTATCATGCACGCACACACATACACACACTGAGCATTAAAACCTGCCAGTGTTTCACAGTTGCCATATGTTTGTGAAAGGTGACACAAGAAGTAATTACATAGCTAATGAGAGTGAAATGGCTGGAGGTTGCTTTTGTCAGTACTGTTAGGAGTATCATTGTCATATAGTGAGATGGTGTGAGCTGCTTGACTCTTTCACACCATCTTAAGTTTTTTGTTTATCCTCATAGAATGAGTGTCTCATTTTCTACCATGGAGAAACAGCATCTCCTGATTTCCCCTGTGAAAGCTTCAGTTCATGAACACTCTCAGAAATTAACTGTGTAACATATAGAATCAACCGCCAGTTACTGTGGTGTTGATGCTTTAATTTCTCCAATTCATGTTTCATCCACATTTAAGGTCTTTTTTTAATGACGAGATACAATGTATTTCACTGTAGGGTATCTCTTTTTATTTGAAATTAGAACTACCTTTTGAATGTGGCAAAAAATGTATATTTAACTTGTTATCATCTGTTTGTATCTAAATTTCCCAATATACAGTGAAAGTGCAACAGAGCGTCGTGCTCTGGGTAGTGCTCCAAAAAATTCAATGTCCATCTGATCCATTGAATGTCCTGTTGCCCTTCTCCAAAACAGTGACACTAAACTATCTGAGAAGTAGTGTGAGGAAGCATTTTGGATTCAACACCTTAGATGGTAAACTTCACTGCAGCCACCTTCAGCTCTTGCTTGTTGTGGCATCTCCCTGCCTTTAGTCTTCGCCAAGTGGAATTTTGCTCAGTCGGACTTATATTTGGGTGATTGACTCGACCAGTGAAAAGCTGGAAAGCTCTGTCGTTGCTTTGGCCATAAGTTTGAGATCGTTATCCTGCTAAATGAAGAAATGTCATCTGATGAGTGTTGATGCATTTGGCTGAATCTGGGCACACAGAATGCTCTGGTTTATCTCTGCATTCATCCTGTTGCTTCTGTCAAGCAGTGAAATCATCAATAAATGCCAGTGTGCCAGTGCAGTTGGCAGCCATTAATTCCCAAGCCATAACAGAACCACCACCATGTTTGACAGATGAGATGGTGGCTTTGGGTCATGGGCTGTTCCTTTTTTCTCAAATAATTTCCTCTTTCCATAATTTTGACAAAGGTTGATTTTTTTTTTTCCATCAGTCCATAATACTTTGTTTCAGAACTCTACTGGTGTCTTTTTGTGTGTTTTTATGACCTGCAGCGTCTTTCTATTTTTAAGGTTTACCAGGGTTTTGCCTCTTGAGGTGAATCCTCTGCAGTTATGGTCATGAAGTCTTCTCTAGATCACTGATGAGGAAACATGTCCACCAAACATGTCCAAACATGTCCAGAGCATTTTTGACTTTCTGTGCAGTGATAAAGGGGTTTTTCTTCATCATGCAAATGCATGCATACTCATCCACAAGACTTGTGCTCCTCAGTCTGCCTAGTTGTTTTAATTTTCTAGATTTGCTGTACACACCTGCTTTTTAAGATTGTATCCAACTGCTGATTTTGGCAAACCAGCTGCTTTTGATATCTCTCTGATAAATTTTTGCTTTTTTTTTTTTTTTTAAACTTCATTATTATCTTCTTCACTTGTATGGTCCCCCCTTTACTCCTCAAATTGACAGACATCTCCACCTCAATCTAAATGGCCATTCTCAACTCTGTCAACTCTGAGCCACGTGTGTGCTTTTTTGTGCATGAACTAATGTTGAAACAAAACACAGCTGCCCAAGAAACATTAGTAGCCAAGTGTGCAATTACTTTTGAACCCCTTAAATTTTGGCACCATGTGTTTTAAGGGCTTCATCTCCCCAAACAGTTCTTTTTATATTGATGTAAACCTACTCAAATTAAAACTGGGAGTTGGCACTTTAATGTAGTCCATTATATTATTTCAAATTGAATGTGCTGAAGCTCAGAGCCTGAAGAACGAAAAAAATGTGTAACCGTCCAAATACTCATGGTCTTGACTATAAAAACACATCAGTATTAAAGTGCAGCAAACAAATTTTATCATTATCAATCAATATGTAGATTATTTTCAAAATTTATCAATTTTCTGTTTAATCCATAGAATGTGAGAAACTAGAAAAATAGAAACAAAGAAAAGAAAAAATGCCCACACAATTCAAAATTTCCTGAAGCCCAAGTTGACATTGTCAAATAACTTGTTTATACAAATGGTACAATTCAAAGATATTCAGTTTAATGACATCAATCTTTCCATTCGTAATGTTGTTTATCAAACTCACTTTACAGATAGAGAGGCCAGTTGCCCAAATAAGTTGAATTGTAACAAGTCTCTGCTGTGATATCCAATCTCATTATCAAAAAACATCTCTAAATGTTGGAATCTGTAGCTCCCAGCTCCATCAGCCCCATGACTGTCACATGAGGCCAGTTGAGGATGAAGCAGTTCAGTGCATTGCCTCAGGCCCACAGCTGCTTGTCGTGCTCTGTGCCCTGACACAAGTCCTTTATGGCTACCGCACAGCCTTTTTCATTATGTTATAATCTCAAAGTTTCTGTTGTTGCTCTTAGCTGTGGCTTTAATTACTCTCATCTTAGAGATCTCTTTTGCTCTTGTTTTGCAGGCAACCAAGTTCTAACTATAATAAATGTTTTTACTGCCCCTGTAGCACAGAATGATTACAATATTCTTTTTTGTCAAAATCCTGAGATTTCTTGATTTCTTATGGGGCTATTTTAAAATTCATGCACTCTGAACTTTTAATGATTGTTGCTGTATGTAAAGCACTGTGTTTTATCTTAATAAAATGATTTTCAAAAATATTTTCTTTTAAAGCTGCACTCTTTCTGCATATTAGCTTATGTTGCTAACTTACGTTGAAAAAAGCAGGTGTAAACACAAACGGGTTCAAAATTTCATTAATGTTTATAGTCTACATGTGACATGTTGAAAGGGAAGTGGAAGTTAAGTTGATGCTCTAAAAAGAGTTTGAAGTGTCAGTTGAAGTATGAGCTGAAATCGGTTTATATGTATTCACTGAAAGCATATAACATTTTAGTTTCACGTTTAAGCTGTGGAGACAGTTTGTTAGTTTGTATGTGGCACTCAAAGTAGTTCAACTAACATTTGAAGAGTAAGAGCTGAAAGCAGATTAGCTCTCAGTCAAAGAGTAAGAGATGACAGCAGCTGAAATGTTAGTCTTTCTAAGCCCTGAAAGTAACTGAAATATCAGTTGACGTGTATGCACTGAAAGCAGCTGAACCATCAGTTAAAATGTCTTAAAAGTGTAATTGATGAAAGCAACTGAACTGTCATTTTGCACCTTTACCTTAACTATTTACCTATTGATTCCGTCATACTGTCATAGTATAATTTCAGTCATTTGTCCCTTATCATGTTGACAGAACCTTGTTGCCCCCTATGATAGAGCCCATCAATCCTGATTGATCGGTTCTCAATCCAGCCTGATTAGCTAAGTCAGCACTTCAACCTATTTAGAGATGGTGAAAATCAGGTGTGAGTAGAACAGGGAGATATGCAATGCTTGGGTTTGTTGGGAGCGGGACTGAGAGACAATGCCCTACATATGCTATCCAACATGTAGTGTATGAAAAAGTACAGCAGATCTTTAGATCCCTTCTCATAGTTCTAACTTTTATTTTAATCATGTCACTTGTTCATATTTTAAGCCCCAATGAAGTGTAACTTTGGCATTAAATTCAAATGACAAGTAAAACCTCTGTCACTCTCCTGTCTATACTGGCAACAGACCCACATAAAGTAGAGAGTATTTCCTGGGTCATAAAGCCAGTCTGTTTTCATTACCATCCCCACAACCTGGAGTATTATCTGAGAGTACTGTATACATTACCAAGGTCATATTAAATTGGGTATGTCAAACATGTGAGGGATTGTATTTTTCAGTTATCAGTTACCTTTTGCTGCCTTGATAATATTTCTTCCTTGTCTGAGCTTTGTCCTTATAGTTGTTTTTTTGGTTAATTTTCACAGTGGCACAAACAATGTTCTCACCAAACTGGATGGAGGATGTGCAGTTCTTCATTCCATATCAGTGTAGCCCCTGAGTGCTGCTACTGAAATTTCACATGGTTAATTAATAATCACAACGGAAAGTAACAAGTGCAACTTGCATTTTCTACTCTGTGCGCAACTGACTATCACTATTATTAAACATAGGGGACCCTACCACACATCCATGAACAAATACATGCACGGACACACAGTGCCGTCACCGTTTAGCAGTGCAACATAGGCTGTCTGCGTGTGTGTGTAGTTGCTGGCCGAAAGCTGCTGGCCAATTCACTTGGGAGAAGTGAAACCTACCTTCATTTCCAAACAGAAAGTCTTTTACTAAGCTAACTTCTTTGGCAAAAACAGTAGAAATATAAGACAAGTCCCAGAATTGAGTAAAACGAAGTATACCTGAATGTCCACAGCAAAGTGATGGTTTCAGGCCATGTTAAATGGTTACCAGTTAATCCTGTTAGGCTATGCAATAAGACCTTTGCATAGCCTATCCTGTACCATGCCGAAATACCAGCACATTTTGCATTAATTACTCAGGTTGGATGTCTAACTATACAGATAGTAGGATGGTGTAGGTTGGCACCCCTTGTGATCAGGATATGAATAAAACTATTTCACTTCATTTGCGCAAGTTTGTGCTGACAAAATAAAAACTTGTGCTCAAACCATTTTTGAAAAATTAAATATTAGAATTTTAAGCATGGGCCTATTATGTCGGCGCCCAATTAACACCCAAATGACTCCAAAATGGTGTCATTAATTTGCACAAATTATGTACAAATGAATGACTTGCCACTTTGGAGTCAGATTTCTTCATTCCCCACCAAACAGACTAAAAAAAGATTTGATAAGGGTTTTTGAAAGGATTTGGATTCAAAAAGAAGATTCAGAACTGAATTCATATTCAGTATAATGCTTTCAAACCCTAACCCCAGTCATTCTGGACTGTATTTTGTTCTCTACTGAAACAGTATGCAGTGGCCAGCAGGAACAGCCAGCAACCAATCAAATAAAAATGTAGCAATGGCTTTGTATCTAGCAGACTCCTCACTGGCTGCCTGCTGTGCTGCTCTACATATATTTTCTGGATGATTAAAAGGCCTAACATTAATTATTTTTGGTGGCACACAGACCAAGTAAAAATATCCATAATTGATGGATCAAGTTTCAAGGTCTTCTCTTTCTTACACCTGCTCTTTCTGAGTCTGTAAACAGTAGGTTAAATCAGTAGTCCAATTCTGCTTCTGACAACTTATAAAAACGCAAAGACAAAAGTTCTATTTTTATATAATCGCTATAACCCATCCTTACTTATGTTATGACAGAATAATTCGTAGCCAAATTCTAAGAGGCAGAGAGAGCGGTTTTGACTTGTCAGTTTGTGTTTCTTGACTGTGGATAAGTCAGGTTCAGCCAGTGTGCTGCTGCTGATTATTGGACCATTGACTACCAACAGTAGCCAGAGGGAAGGCATGATGTTGGCTTGTCATCTCCATCACCAGCTAGATTTGAGATAATTTCCCCTGGGCAGCATACACATGTGTGCACACAGCACTATGTGGTCTTCACAAGAGACCACCTTCCAGTCTGCAATAAAACTGGGTCAGACCAGACTGTTATGGGGGAAGGACAAAGGGAAACACTGCCAACAACATCCATAGCTAGGTCCACAAAATATGTTACCTTATGTTTTTAAACACAGCATAAACACGAAATACCCATCTGTGAAGCTGTGTTTAAAATTGAATTTGAATCAGCCTCTGCCGGCTTAGCTGGGAAACTTTTGTTGCCAAAATCTTTAAAAGAAATAACTCAAGTCTGTCTGTCTATACAGCCTAACATTGGTATCACATTTTAATAAATTCTACTTCTACTTTGCACTCATTAACTGATTTTTAAAAACGCACATATCAAAATACACATCCATATTTGTACTTGCCTGTTAGACAAGTTGTACATCACTTTCTTGCAGCTAATTTACAGTTTTCTAGCTCTGCCAGTAATCACTTGGCCAACGCTTTTTCTACTGACTCAGTTTTTTAGCTTCATTCTGGTTTACTTGCTGCTGTTCCTCCTCAACTCTGAACAGCCCCCTAAAAAGAGCTTCTTCTCGAAGAAAAGCCAAAATTAGTGCACATCTTAAGCGTGGCTCTAGGGATGGTAATGACTGAAATATCTTAACAGCTATTAGATGGATTGCCATGAAATTTTGTACAGGCATTCGTGGTTCCCAGGGGATGATTCCATCAAAGCCAAAATTTCAGTCTGTCCAATACTTTGGTTTATGACCAATTATAGGAAAAACTAATGAAATTCCCATCAGCCTCAGTTGTACTTTGTGTTTAGTGCTAATTAGCAAATGTTAGCATGCTAACATGCTAAATAAAGATGGTGCACATGCTAAACATTATACCTGCGAAACATCAGCATGTTAATATTGTCATTGTGAGCATGTTAGCACTCCAAAGTGCCAGTGTCACAGACCTGCTAGCATGTCTTTAGACTTGTACTGTATCTTCTTTTGTCTTTTATTTCTTTCTTTTAATTTTCCACTAAGAACTTTGTAATTTCCGTTTTTAAAACACACTATATACATCAAATTTGCTTGCTTGCTTATAACTTTGATCTTATATTCGTAGATCATTTTCACCATCATTTCTATCGGTTATGGTGATCAAACAGTTTGTACACAAACCCTCAGGTTAGGGAAACTTCTATGCATTTTCCATTTGTGACCTCAGACCTCCGTCTGTTACGCTGTGATTTGGTCACAGAGAGTTCCTTATGTAAATGATAGGGGAAAGTCAAAATCTTTTGTGAAGTATAAAGTACTGAGGTCACAAATGAGGCTAGGTTCAACTTTGACCAGTTTTCCTGTGCAATGTGGGATTATAAGCGACAATTCAGATGTGCTCACTTTCAGGTGGACCTCTAAAGTGGTTTAAATAATCCGATTGTTTAACGTGTCTGACTACTTGTCTTTCCCCCATCAGTCCTTACCCAAGCAAGGACCGAAGGGATGTGTTCAGTAACCTTGGTAATAGCTATAACAAAAATGTTGTGGATGTAAAATAATTTCTACGCCGTTGTTCTTGTTTATTAAACATTAAAAAGAACAGATTAGTGAAGATTAGTGAAGAAGAAAACATTATTAAAAGTAAATTTACCTGACTCAGTTTATCTTGATTGGTGAATTTCTGTATTGCCGATGGTCTCCATCGGCAATCTGGATAACCATTTCAGTCTAGATCAATTAAATAATTCCTAAAAATTAAGGTCTTGTGAACTCACTTGACCAACAGGGATATAATTCAAAGGACAAATATGTGGTGTCTTTTTTAGAAGGAATAGCATGGTCTTTTATAAAAATTAGACTGGATAAAATGTCAAGCCATGATGTCAAATGGTCCTTCAGTTACATTCTTCTACACCTAAACATGGCCAGTGTATACAGCAGTGATCATCTTCTTTTCTTTCAGGGGGAAGTTTGCTGTGGTCAGAAAGTGTGTGGAGAAATGCACAGGCCATGAGTATGCTGCAAAGTTCATGAGGAAGAGACGGAAAGGCCAGGACTGCCGGATGGAGATCATCCATGAGATTGCAGTGCTTGAGTTGGCCAAGGTCAGCCCCCGGGTGGTCAACCTCCACCAGGTCTATGAGATGGGTTCCGAGATGGTGCTGGTCCTGGAGTTGTGAGTATTCAACGTAAACATAATGACAGAACACTCACAGAAGCGTGAAATATAAACATCTGTGAAATATTTAGAAACTTTAAATGTTCTTTATAGCTTAAAATTCTACCAATGGTAATTGTAAATACTCAAAAAGCTGATTATCAATCACCTCACTTAACTCTAAGATTTCCTATCCAGCCATGGAACAGAGACAGAGTTTTTAATTACAAGCAGTATCGTCAGAACCATGAGTGGATTACCCGATATGACATGATGAAACAGTGATATCCACAGGAGTATAAATTCAAAAAGTGATATTCAGTGAGGTGAAATACAATATATTCACACAACTAGAACAGGAAAAGAAGCTGCACAAACATAAGGAAAATTATTCAGATCTTGAAAGTTAGACTAAGGCTATCTGTAAGTGGTTGAATTGTATTGTATAGTAATTTAAATCAAGTTGGCATTTTTTACATGTTTAGAAATCTAATAAACAGATTATCCATTTATTTTCCATAATGACATTTGTGGCTTTTTACTCTCATATTGAATAGACATATGAATAAGTGATATACTTACTAGTTAAAAATAAAGTAAGACTGTTTTTGCAACCAAAGCCAAAAAGGAAAGTTTGAAAGATCACATGTCCAAAAAAAAAATGACGGAAGAAAAGAAATAAATTAACTGGAATTTTTTTTCGAATAAGCTCTACAGTAGTTATACTTTTTATTTTCAATAAAATGAATAAATCAATAAAAAGATTTAATACTAACAGTGTGGCCTCATAATGGTTTAAGTGTAAAAGCATCAACATTGTAAGTAGGCCTATTGGGAATTAAAGTAACTTAGTGCAGTTAATGTATATTTTTAATCATTATTCATTAGCCTGTTTGTATGGTGAACTACAGTATTTCTCTGTTCGAAACCCAGAGTGGAGACATGGTTGTGCAAAAAGCATTTCCTCTGTCTCTGACATAATTATCATGGTTGGCAATTGGATTTTTGCTAATCTATAAAATGTCTCTATAGGGGATGTGGGACCGCATACTTATACTCTCTGTATTATATATTTTTAAAACAATAGTTGTCACTAATAAATTTAATAAGGGTTCCATTCCCTTGTACTAAGTCATACCAGTGAAACTAAATGGGATGCAGCTACCAGTAATGTTAGTGAAGACACCTCTGGAAAATGTCCTCTGTGAAAAAAAGCTCCTTTTCAGTTTGTTTTTCCCTCTTCACCATCCTTCCTTGAGGGTTTGATGAATAATACCACAATCCCTTCCTTTCAGCTCCCTGTCCTTGATTTTCACCAGTTACTTGTGTCTCTTTCTGTGATTGCTGGTTGTGATTGTTTGTAATTATTGTTTTTTAGTTTTCCTTTTTAATTGCTGGTGTACGCAGTTGCGTGTTATGTTTTACTTTGTGTGCAGGGGTTTGTGTGCAGAATAAAGGCTGTAAATGTTTATGTCAGACTGTAACTTGTGTTGTAGGATATGTGGTGGATATTTTTTTTTTTGCCTGTGACTAAACATAGAAAACCCACCGGAAGTGAACAGTGTTATATTCTTAAAAGAAGTGTGAGAGGGGACAGGCAATACAGCTGCAGCTTTTTAGACCTGCAGAGCTTCAGGCCAAACTTAAATGCTCCAGCAAACACTAGCTATTCCAACAATGTGCCTCGTCTATGTCCTTTGTATACACACATGCACAGATTGTGCTGTAGGATATTGAAGGATTGGGTTTCCTGTGTCCCGGGGATTATGACTGAGAGGTGAAGGTGAGAGAAAGACTGACAGCAGTTTGATGTGTTAAATCCATCAGTAACATTGAAAAAAGAACAATTAGGGCACAGCTCAGTTTGACCCAGTATGTAGTCTCTCTCACTCTCTCACACACACACACACACACACACACACACACACACACACACACACACACACACACACACACACACACACACACACACACACACACACACACACAGGATACTGTATGGTGTTGACTAAAGTAGCCACACCAGTTGTTGATGATCTCATCTCACTGGTCATGCCTGGGCCATGCTTGACCTGGTTCCAATAGAGTGTGTGTGTGTGTGTGTGTGTATATATGTGTGTGTGTGTGTGTGTATGTGTGTGTGCATGCGTGTGTGCATGTGTGTGCATGTACGTATGTGTGTGTGTGTGTGTGTGTGTGTGCGCACGCGCGCTATCATTTGTGTGCGTCAGCTCATGGCGCACCAGGCTGATCAAGAAGGTCTCTCTCACTTCCTCTCTCTATCTGTCTCTCTCCCCCTACGAGCCATATTGGATTTTGCCTGCATCCCTCACCATAGTGACACCCAGAACTCCATCTGCACACAGACACACAAACACACACACACACAACACATATGAGAGTCTGTGTTCAAATAGTTGAAGGCAAACTGCTAGATTAGATGGTATTGACATACTCTGGATCAGCTGTCATTTGTTGTGTATGACCTCTACACCTGCACCACTGAAATTGTTTGTGTAGAGGTCACTGCGCAGAAGTATTTACGTATGCCTGAAACTTGCGTCAGGCAATAAAACACTACAATGGTGCAAGAAGGCTCTTGTACCATATATGATACAGTGCCAGATACTTCTTCAATTGTTTGTTAACAGCAGCAGATTATATCAGGTGGTGATATTGAAACTACTCTCCTGAAACTGTAGGCTAGCTGGCCTATGTGTTGAATAGGATAAAGGACGGGTTAATTGCTTACACCTTGTCTGTAATGTACTTCTTAATGTTCAGAAGTGAGCTGAATGAAAGAATTCTCCAGTGATTTATTATTACCCCTCCATAAAGTTGAGCGTCTCTGTCCTAATGTTTAGTTCCTAGTGTGGGTCAACCTCCAGAAACCTTTGCTTCCGGAACTAGGGATACCCAAAATAGTTCCTCCCACTCCCCAACTCTATTTACTCTGACGAGTGAAGTAGGTGGAGTGTCTGTTTAATGTTAGTTATGGTTTAAAGTTGAAATGAATGACTATTTTTTTCTAATTTTTTTTAGTAAAAGGCCATTGTCATCAAGTTTGGTTTTCTATTTTATTCCCTCTCTGATTTCACTCTGTGTTTTCGTGGAGTGAGAAATTGAATAGAAAGGAGAGGTTGCCTGTGTAGTGTGATTTGTAGTGTTTTACAGGATTATGTGCCATCAGCAACACATGCCATACAATGCAATCTGTCCTGTTAAGGAGATCCCATAAATACCCCTTTAAATGCTCCAGTTGGCCCAATCCTCCCCCACCTCAATCCATAATCCTAATCCCAGCCATTGTTCATTTAAAGGATAATCTCAGAATTAACTGCTGCCCTGAGTGAGGATAGTGCTCGATGTCGGACACACACTGGCACAGACTCGCCGACACCTGTAGCAGAAATTGTGTTTATTTTGCTCAGAATTCATGGAAGCACTGTTTACATGTTTTTACATTTAGTAGTTGTGCCACATCCTTTTTGATATGAGGTCTTTCCAGTTTCTAGATCACTTTAAAACATGTAGGTTGCATCTGTCATGTCATTTCCTGACTGTGCATCAGATTTCAGGATGCTGAATATAGCCTGTAATTAGGACATTTAAACTGGCAGTCCCCACAATTTTATGACATTGTCCTGAATTTAATCAAATATGCTTGCATATATGGCAGTGTTTCCAAACATCAATCTGCATCAGAGTTCACATTAGCTGGCATATGCTGGTTTTTAGCCGGTATCATCTGTAGTTGTCCATTAGATGAAAATATCAATGGCCAAAATGTCTGGTGGAAAATCCACATAAATAAGTTAATAAATTAATTGATAACATATTGAATAGTCAAATATTGTGTGACCTATAAAATATATGCCCAAGACAACTTAAACATAAACTTATACTATGCAAAAGTTTGGTTTTGCCTCCACTGTTACAATAATGAGAGATTTAATGAGTGTTTCGTCATGTGACTAGGCTTGACTCCGCATATTAGCATGACACCGACATGTCAAAGCAGACATCCCGCGGCCAGTCTTTAAAAAATCAAGTGATGCTACAGGTACTGTAGCTGAGGCCAGCAAGACTACAGAAAAGCATCAAGTTCCTAAATAAATGCAAGATGCGACAGCCGAAAAAGCCAAATGATGTTTTAAACCAGAATGGCACGAAAAATTCAGATGGTTAAGATATGAAAAGGTGGATGGAATAGACAAAATGTTCTGCACCACTTGTGAGAGGATAGAGTTTTAAGGAGTTTATTTGTGCTGATTACTCTTAATAAAATACATTTGTTGGATCATAACATTTGTTTTATAGCCGTTTAAATGTAGGCTATTATATGGCTATTTAAAACATGTCCGGTAGTTGTATTTGTTTTGAATTCTGGAATATTAACGGCCATATTGGCTGTCAAAAAAAAAACCTAGCATAACCTCTGTTCTTCATCATATCTGCTGTTTGGGATGGAGATGATAGAATGGGTAATTTGTAATTTATATATTCAAATAAAAGACTACTGCCAATATTAGCTATATTAGACCCTAATAAACACTTATAAACAATCAAAGGACAGTAGATGAATTTAAGTCTATGATATGATCATATGAATCATATGAATGAAGGGACAAGTGTTTAATGGAAGTGATTCCTGTGTGACAGCTAGAGCCCATGTCGGCACTATTAAATCCCCAGACCCCTGCACCCGCACCCCCGATCACTGCAACAAACATACACACATACACACTCACTCCCCAACCCCCCTTTTTAAATTTATCTTCTGTGTTTTTTTTTATATTAGAAGGGAATACAGCAGAATGATTTTATTCTTTCTGGGGAAGGAAATTGACAATATACTTGTCCTTTTTTCTCTCCCCATCTTATATTTGGCTGACAACTAAAAGATATTTCTGGTAGTGGGGTAAATGGTGATGGAGGAGGATTGAATGATAGATGGAGGGAAGAGGCAGCAGATATGCTACAAATAAGGGTCAACTTGACATAGAAAACTCTTCATGCTATGATGGGAGGGAGGGAAGGAGGAATTTGGGAGGAAAGCATTAGGCAAAGGGGCCCAATGCTTTTTTTTCAGGCAATGAAGAGTGAGAAAAATGAAAGAGGAGGGAAAGAAACAGAGGCAACAATAGTGTAAATGTGATGGAGAGAACAGTTAAACAGAAAGAGGAAGGCATCCATAGAGAATGAATGAGAGGGAGAGAGAGCTCCATGGCCTCATTGCTGGCTGAGCTCCAGCTGGGAGTTCATTATGTCAGTTTAGCTTCTCAAGTGCACGTGACCAGCCAAAGCATGGCCACTTGCCCTGAGAGAGATTCATACAGGGGAAACAAAACATAGGAATGACTTGAAGGTTCAGATCAACTTGTTAATATTCACACCAACAAACTGGTTTGTAACACTATAGATTCTATTATTAAAATATTCTGTTGATTCCTGGTCAGCTTTGTTATACATTAAGGCTAAGGCTGGTGTTCTATATCCTTACTGTCAACAAATCCCATGAAGAGACCAAAATGAACAATGTTAGTCCATTTCACAATACTCTTGAATACACTACCCTGTCTGTGGCTGTGTAGCTGAAGAAATCTTTAAGAATAGCAAATTACATAGCACAATACAGGTACCACATAAAGATGTATAATGATAGTGAGACTAATAATAAAACTAATTAAAATAAGAGGGCTAATTATAAAACTAATAAGACTAAATATAAAAATGATAATGATAGTAGGTGGTTTGCAGTCACAGATCCAGACTCTGCAGCACCAGGGGCAGAAACTCCTGCAGAAAGCAACAGGAGGAGAGAGACGAAAAAGCAAAAAACTACAGGAGAGAGGAGAAGTCAAGTTAGAAATGAGCAATGATTCAATTCAATTCAATTCAATTCAATTTTATTTAAATAGCGCCAAATCAAAACAGAGGTTATCTCAGGGCACTTTTCACATAGAGCAAGTCTAGACCGTACTCTTCATAGTTATATTTACAGAGACCCAACATTCCCCCATGAGCAAGCACTTGGTGATAGTGGCAAGGAAAAACTCCCTTTTAACACGTAGAAACCTTGAACAGAACCCGACTAAAAATCCTCAAATAAACTATTGATATGTAGAAAGCTTTCTCAAGGATATTAAGAGAACGGGAAGATTACATATAGGTCTATAGTTGGGTAAAACATCTGGATCAAGAGTAGGCGTTTTAAGAAGAAGTGTAAGAGGGTTAATTACAGCTATTTTAAAGGACTGTGTTACATAGCCTATTAATAAAGACAGATTGGTCATATCTAATAAAGAGGTGCTAACTAAGGGTAAAACTTCCTTGAGAAGCATAGTTGGGATAAGAAATGTTGATGGTTTGGATGAAGACACTGTTGAAGTTGGCGAAAGTCGATGGGACAAAAACTGTCTAAGTATATATCAGGTTTTACAGTTGTTTCTAAGGTTCCTGTGTTTGAAGATAAATCGATGGAACCCTATGGCACAGAGCAATAAGATACAGTGCTGTGCAAAAGTTTAAGGCACTTTAGATGTTTAGATTCTTATCCATCACGCAGTGCCATCGAGGAGGCTTCTGATCCGTCCCAAATTCAGACAGATGGCAGATACTTTAGGGGTGGCCAGATCAACAATTTGGTACATACTTAAAAAGAGGGAATGCACTGGTGAGGTCAGCAACACTAAAGGTCCTGGAAGACCACGGAAGTAAGCTTAGGTGGATGATGGCAGAATTCTTTCCTTGGTGAAGAAAAACCCCTAACAACATCTAGCCAGGTCAAGATTACTCTCAATAAGTAGATGTATCATTTGTCAAAGTCTAAAATCAAGACACGCCTTCATGAATGTAAATACAGAGGATTTACTCTAAAAAAGCCTCCGCAGCTCTGGAACAAGATTCTTTGGACAGATGAGATTAACTTGTACCACAATAATAGGAAGAGACAAATATGGAGAAGGAAAGGAACAACTCATGAACCAAAGCATACCACACCATCTGCCAAACATGGTGGAGGCAGTGTTGTGGCGCGGGCATGTATGGGTGCCAGTGAAACTGGGTCACTGGTGTTTATTGATGATGTTACTGCTGATAGAAGTAGCAGGATGAATTCTGAAGTGTATAGGGCTTTAATATCTGCTCAGATTCAGCCAAATGCTGTAAAAATAATTGGATGGTCCTTCACGGTTCAGATGGATAATGACCAAAAACATACTGCGAAAACAACGCAAGAGTTTCTCAAGGCAAAGAAATTGAATATTTATCAATGGCCAAGTGAGTCACCTGACCTCAGCCCACTTGAGCAGGCTTTTCACTTACTGAAGACAAAACTGAAGGCAGAAAGACCCACAACCAAGCAGCAGCTGATAGCAGATATTTTGGTCTTGGGATATATTTACAGCAAGAAAAATATAAAATATCACCAGACTCACACCAATAATGGTGTATCCTGTTAGTTCAGTGTGGATATACTGTTGCAGTGGAACATAACAAAAAATATAACAGAATATAAAGCTCTTCTTAATGTATATCGATAAATGAGGGCAAGGAAAGTGTACAGTGTATATATATATTATATTATATATATATATATATATATGCTTGTTACATTTGGGGTATTTATCTGTCACTTTGGCTTGCTGATTAAAAGTAAAATTCCCACCCTGTTTATGGTATCAACTACCAAAAACCCATTGTTGTTTCTTCAGTTATTCTGCCGATCAAATCTGTGTTTTGGTTGAAGTTGGATGGACTAACAATTAAGTTAGGTGATCAAATATATAATATATGTTTTCATATTTTACCTCTTTATTTATTTTATTATTTGCTAATGAGCCTTAATGTTGTTCATTTTGAAAAAAATTCTTTTCTGCTTTCTTTTCATGCTGCTTTTGAGTTGTACTTGTTTTTTCCTGCTAGCTTATTGGTATCTGGGACAAGCTGCCTGAGCTGTGCTTCATGTATGACAGGTATTTCTAGGTAAAAGTTTCCCAACGGTTTAGTAAATACCAGTAAAGCAAATAAAAAAAAACTAGAATGTGAAATAAGAAATTTTGATGTAATGCTCAGATGTTGCATATTCATAATTAAATTTGTGTTTAGTCATATAATATAATTTGGGGCTACGTATTCCAGTGTAGAAATACGTTTACGTTCCTGGGGCTCTGGGCAAAAATGTGTGTCAGGGATCATGTTGGGTTGGCTCAGTAGGAGCCCACAGCTCATTTTTGCCCTTGGGCCCCATAGCAGGTTAATTCAGCTCTAAATGGAATTAGATTTGTCAGATTTCAGGCATTAGGACAAATTTGGGCCCATAACCAAACTGTAAGTTGCTATTTTTCTGCTGTAAATGGAGCCATTACCATGTGGAAAAATCCTAGTTTGCTGTACATGAATACATTATGAGTGCATTATGGAGGACCGCTCCAAGGCATTCATTTGACCTCACTCTGACTTTATCGCTACCCCTCTCTCTGTCACGCACATTTATCTCTTTGTCTCTGCTGTCCTTTGTGGAGATGGTTTCCTCTTCTCCACTGATCTGTGTCCGGTGCATCTCTTTCTACCTCAATTGTGATGGCACAATTAGAGTGTGACTGAGTCCAATTTCTCCACTCATTCTCTGTGAATCCCTGTGAGGCATACTCATAAAGGAATATCCGGTACTTTTATATTTGCCCTGACTTTCATTCCAGGGCTTCCTTAGATAACAAATATAGACCCTTCCCTATTCCCCCCATTTTTTTAGTGTGTGTTTATATTTATGGTATGACTGAAGCAGGCCGGATATTAGATTAAGTAGGTCATATGATAATGTTATTGTTAATAGTATTTTTTTTTAATTTTTTACAAAACCATCTGAGGCTGAGCATAACGGGTGGCTGATCAAAGCTCAATTGATCCATTCCCACAGAACTGAGCTGACACTGATTTCATTAATTACATTAGCAACTCATCAATCAAACTCTGACTGCCCTCTGGCCTGCATGAACCTGACCTCTCACTGGGCTTCAAAGGGCTTCAGGGGCAACACACAGGCAGCAGGCCAATCTGCTTTTGTCTGGTATCATATCAATGGAGTTGTTTTTTTTTAGTGTGTGTCAGTTTCTGGTGGTGTGGATGATGAGTTAGGCCTCTTGGTCACTGAGGTTTTCATTCAAAATAAATATTTACAAGTGTATTAGTTTCAATTGATTTATTTAGAGGATTTTTTTTTATTCCTGGCAGACTGTTGTTACAGACCAAGCTCTGTATCCTCATCTTACTGTCTTCCCATGAACTTAAAATCAAAAATTCTCACAGTTCAACCCTGTTCTTGAAATTATGTTCATAAATTATTTCTGGAGCTCCCTGCCTGAGCATCTGAGGCTTGCAGAACTCAAAACCTCTTTTAATTCACTTCTCAAAACTTAGATTAAAAAAAACAAATGTTACTAATACTAGCACACTGTTTTATTTCCTCCGTCTTATGTGTTTTATTATTGTTTTTATCTTAATATATATTTTATTTCATTTTATTTTTTGTATGAATTTTTAAATTTTCTGATTTTATTTTCCTCTTTGCAGTCATTTTTATTAATATTTTTAAAATACTTTTTTCCAACAAATATGCATGATTTTTTTCCATCATGTATTCTGTTCTATATCTATATCTATCCAATCAAGTCCCCTTTTCTATGCTGCATATATAAAGTTTATTATTATTTACTACTATCAAACAGTTTTGACATTAGTGAAGTTTTTCTATTAGTCAATCATTGCAAAATGAATCACTAATGATTGACTAATAAAGTCCTTTATCAAGCAAAGTTGCCAAACACTTGCTGGTTTCAGCCTGTGAATGTGAGAATTCGCTACTTTGCTTATTTGCTATTTTTTCTGTTTTCTGTCCTTGTAACTCTATTATTTACATTGTTATGTTGTTTCAGACAAAAGGGCTGCAGTAAGTGTAATTCTTGTTTGAATGATCCAATATTTATTCTTAAAGTCCTGAGACTGATCTTTGCATTTGCACCTTTTCTCACTAAACATGCACATCTGCAAATAATTAAAATAATTATTTTTAGGCAGTGGCTATTTGTTGTAAGTGCCTCAGTGTGGGCTGCATAATGTGTAAAATGTCTGCTTTGTGGAAATAAAGTGATTACAACATGCACAAATAGGTTATTTTAAATTAAAAAGTAACATAGATGATAGCTGACTATTAGCCGCCCTGAGTCACAACAGTTCCATAAACTGTGAGGTGAATAGTTACAGTACATGCGGACCTACCACAGTTTACGGGACTGTTGTGACTCAGGATGGTTGACTGACTCTGTCCAAGCTAGAAATCAAATCCACGAGAGAGAGAGGCTGAAAAAGATTCTGCAGACTGATCTGAACTCTGTTTGTGTTTGTTGAACAGATATTATCTCTGGACACAAGAAGGGAAGCTGTGGAAGTCGACTGAACAGTGTGTGGATTCTGCTTTATTCGGTCTGTCCCTGCCGGGGAGCTAACACTAGCTTGCAGCTGTCAGCCAGATATCAGACTGATGTCTTGTCAACACATACACAGAGCAGATCAATGAGTGAGCAGTCTTTCAGTTTCTGTTCCTGTCTGTGTTCAAAGTGATCATTAAAGTAGATGTCTGTACTTAGATGAAGGATATGATACTAATACAGACATTTTAAAACATGCATAATGATGATGCCCTTGTAAGTGGTGCAGGTTTTTCATGCAAATGTAGGCCTAAAAAATATTGATGTCATGTTCTGTCATGTCATTTTGCAATTTTCAAGGTAAATAAATCTTTTTTTTTAACTGAGAATTGTGTTTACAATTTAGCTGATAATGTGGACAACACAAATTCAATTCAAGGAAATGACAGTGTTGCTTACTTGTTGGTTGTAGAAGAAATTTGTGCTCAGAGTAAATTCTGATAAGCGCTTTCCGCAACATTGGCATTTGTCTGAGGTAACTGAATCATTAAGTATCGAATTGAATCGTATCAGGTTATTAGCACTGATATCGAGGCCCATCAGACAAAGCCAGAATTAAAGATAAGTTATGGACCTAGTGATTAATTGATTTAATAAGAAAAAAATAATCAACATGAAAATAATCATTAGTTTCAACCATGAACTGGTCTTTAGATCATCATTATTTTTCTCTCTTTAATTGATTTTATACATTTTAATCACTTTTTATATCTACTGTGCATTTCTCTTCAGTCTGGTTATTTGTACTTTCTTATTATCAACTTGTCGATCATCTGTAAAGCACTTTGAATTGCACATAGCTGTATGAAAGGACCTACATAAATGAAATTTGATTGACTATCATACATATATATCTGCTATATTCTCCACTCTGCACATTATAGTGCTCTGGCAGAGGACTGTAAAGGGCAATTTGAAACACATTCTTGGGCGAAGCACTGTGTTTGAAGATAGTACAGAAAAGTGAAGCCAGTAGATGGTGCAGCTGTTTAAAGATGCTTCCACTGGTTTCAAGATTTTGTGAAGATGAGGCAGGTTTCATTACCGGTTTTACCCACTGCTAACCCTGTGTAAAAACAATCATATGAGAGATAAATGGGCCATATCCAGTTTTTAATAAAAGGCCAAATTACCCAGATATGAGTTTTATGTAATCAGTCATTAAGTAACGCTACAGTGTATGGGACCTTCCAAAGCAGAGCAGATACATTAGGTATTCTTTACTTGTTGTTTTCTGTATGGCAGACTGGATTAGTGTCTGTCTGATCCTCTGAGGAATGAACTTTGTTTCCAACATGCACGTGCCGAAAGCAGCCACTTGTGGAGGTGTGTGTGTGTGTGTGTGTGTGTGTGTGTGTGTGTGTGTGTGTGTGTGTGTGTGTGTGTGTGTGTGTGTGTGTGTGTGTGTGTGTGTGTGTGTGTGTGTGTGTGTGTGTGTGTGCGCGCACAATGGTGACACAGATTAGAAGCCAGTTATTTCATACACACATTTCCTCAGCTGACCTAATTGTTAATCATAATTCTCCTCTTCTTGTGCTCTCTGGTTTCTGATTCTTCTTCTATATACACACTTTCTTTTTAAAGCAGCAGACAGTGGTTTCATGATATACACACACTGGTTGAAATGTTAAAGCTGAATTTGTAACAATTTATACTTACATTAAGCTTCTTGCAAACACATATCTGTTAATCTAAACCAGAACTAAGATTGACAAAAATATCATAGCAGCAGGAAGGAAAAGTTTTATTTGAGACATCCAAAGAGATAATATATGACAACCACTTAGACAATAAACCTTGAAAATGTGGTATTAAACCTGACGTTGCATTGCTGTTGAGTTCATCAAATATAATTTCTCTATGCTTATAGCACCACAGACAAAATTCTTTCCTGAGAGGTTTTAGCGGAACCTAGATTCTTGAAACAAAACTTAACAGGAGAAGTGAGAAAATGTTTTTTTGTGAATTGTGTAAATCAACCCCTTTTACTGGCAGGAACATTGGCTCAGAGTTTAGCACAGTGCCCTCACAGCAGTAAAGTACTGAACTCTGTTGGTCTGTTTAACCAGGTCTGTCTTAGTAAATCTGTCTTATTTTCAGGAAATTATGTTTAATAAAGCAAGTTTAAATGATTCTGACCTAAGTTAAATAGAAACTTAATTCCCAGCGCTCCAGTTTCCTCCTACCTCCAACAGACATGCATGCAGTAAGATAACTAGGGCAATTTTTTAACTGACGTCCAGCAGTTGTCATGGAGGTTATGTAGAGAAATTCTTAAAATTTCTTGCTGTCTAGAGCAACAGCTTCCGTCTTAATCTGTCTGATTGTGTGCTCTCTGTATCACCATATTCTCTCTCTGTGCCTCTTCTTCACTCTCTTGTCCTCTGCCTTTTCCAAGCTGTCTCCCTGACACTAAAGGTCTTCATAACAAGACCAACTGCTTTGAAATTACTCTGTATCCACAAGATTTCTTTCTTCAACTGATACTAGTGTGACTGGTTTAGAAATGTTTTCATCAGATTGTTGGAAAATAAAAGCTTATGGCCTTGTTTTTCTTTATGTGACACACAAAATAGTGTGTTTACTTGTGCAAGATGTCCCTTTCAGAAAGGGAAGACAAAATCACGCACACAAAGTTCCTCCAACGTGGCAAGTCAAATAACACTAGCAGTCAGGAATTTGGACCTCAGACAATTTAACCAGATTATTTAAACCACTTTATTTCAGGTCCAAATTAAAAGTGAGCGCATCTGAAATATTGGGTAACTCTGTTTACGCAGTTACAGTAAGTAAGTGCAGTAGTTGGACAGGACATTTGAAAAGTGTGAGGGATATTTACAACGGAGAGTTCTGGTGAAAGTAATATCATTTGCCTTCATTGTCTTGTCCAAGTAAATTTGACTAACCTGGAAGTTTGTGTTTCTTGCCTTAGTTGACTTACTTATTTTAAGGGACATTACTTTGTTCCCAGATCTCAGCAATTAACTTTTTGAGTACAATGTTGTTATTACTAATGGGAATGATGATCATAACTGTACAAATAGTAATGAACCAAAATTACCCTTCAATAAGATTTAAATTTACTATTCATCAGAATCGGGACCTGTGTGCAGCAAACATTGTCCCCAGCCTGTACGGCTACAGGTCTTGTGTGCAGGTCCTGTGAGGAACTGTTTGACTTTCATTAGGTCTAGCCTCCACACTGTTTTGCTAATATTTTTCTCTCTGGTTGGGTTAAAGGCCCTTTCTTCTCACCTTGAAAATCCAAAACATTCTCACTCACCCCTCCCAATCCTCCCCCTCTCCACCTTCCTCTGAGATAAAGCCTAATTCACCAGCACCCTGGGGGAACACCTTCTCTATTCTTGACTGCCCTGCATTTTTTTCTTTTTGAGTTTCTAATTGAGTTTGTCCATCGGAGTTTATCTCAGGTCAAAGGAAGTTAATGGTGCTTTTAGGAGGGCAGTAGTTAGTGTTTTATTTTGCTGTGTATTTTATATTCGCAGCCTCATTTTCTCATGTCAGGTTGAGAGAAAGTGATCACCCAACAGTACAAATGGCCTCGTTCAAGTGAAGGTCATAATTATTTTGCTATATTTGGAGGTGCTCTGCCAATCCTGCCTCCAGCAAGTCAAAACACATACACATACACACATTGGGACTAGATAGTGATTTATTTCCATGGTATCTTGTATCTTATCTCACCATAAAAAGCCTGATGTAGGACAAGTATAGTCAATTTGGTGAGGTTGTAGATCAAACAGGGAACCCAGACTGTAGTTTGGATTTCCTGCCAGTGATCCGGTTTCCCCCCACAGTTCAAACACATGCAGGTTAGGTTAACTGGGAACTCTAAATTACAGGCAAATTTGTTTGTCCTATGTCAGTATGAGATTGGAGACCTGTCCAGGCTCTAGCCTCACTGACATTGCACAAAGATTGATCCTTCAATGGATGCTAACGGCAAACCTGGCTAATCTCTAATGTTTTTACGCTGAAGAATTTCAAAGGGACAAGTGAACATGGTTTAGATTCTTACCTGATGTATGTCTTGTGCAGTGCGGCTGGAGGCGAAATCTTCAATCAGTGTGTGTCAGATCGGGAGGATGAGGCCTTCAGCGAGGAGGACGTGAAAAGGCTCATGAGACAAATCCTGGACGGAGTTGCCTTCCTCCACCAGAACAACATAGTCCACCTCGACCTGAAGGTCAGTGGAGATGCATACATGCAATTTTTCACCACCACCTTTACTTTGTATTCCTTTTATGGTCTATTCAGTGCCACTCTTATTCCTCAATCCCAAAATATTTATGACTTTGGAAAGAGCAGTTAATGGCTAGCAAAGCCATCTGTCCATTTTTGCTCAGTATGGCCTGATAAGGCCATAGATGAATTAGCTGTACACTTGTTATTTCATGATTGGACAAACCACTATGTTAAATTTGACCTGTCATTAGCTCTCCAATGTTTAAACTGAAAATGTGCCATAATAAACATGTCGTAATAGAAACATCAAATTTCACATGTGAGATGAGAAATACGTTCATCATTTAACATTTCATATACGGTATATACTTTCAATTAGTGTTAAAGGGACAGTCCACCTAAATTCCAAAAAAAAAAAAAAAAATCTCCTTTAGCTATACATGTAGATGGTTTTGATTATATCTGTCCAGGTTTTCAAATTATCCTTTCTCTTGAGATGTGTGTTTCCACCCAAGTACAATGGTGTTTAGTTTTGTGGTGCTCACAATTTTGGGGTAAAAAAAAAAATTTTAAGTTTCAACAGCAACATCACTATCACTGTTTCTGAATTAGTCATGAATCAGTTAGTCAATTTACATCAAAAATAACTGACAACCACTTTCTAATCAATTTAATATTTGCTGGTTTTCCTTGACTAAAAATTATATTAAATATCTTTGAGTTTTGTATTTAATATGAAACAAAACAGTCAATGACATTACCATGGGCTCTAGGAAATTATGATTTTTTTTAAATCTTTTAAGTTGTCTTATGATATATAGTCCAAATAAATGGACCTCATCCACTGAAGTCCTGCGCTCACTTGAGTCCCTGTACTGTACCACTTCTCAAGCTCTTGTTACAATTAATTCCTCTTCCAAGGATTTGAAGGGCAGTTCCAGTTTGGTGTTTGTCCATAGAGTATGATGCTGCTCAAGTTCTTTGGGAGCCCAAGCCATCTCCTGAAGTGGTCGCTGACATTCAGCTCTAAGGTATCGACTGTCAAAACCGTTACTGCATAGATGAGGAGGGGCCACAGGTTTCTGGGAAGAATGCCATGCTGATACAACCAGGCTTTGAACTTACCTGGTAGGCCAGACATGTCCACAAATTTCAGCCAACCATTCAATATTGATGCAGGTCAACTGGATGGATGTCATGTCCTTCAGACAGCTGTCAAAAACCTTCAATAAGCTCTTGACTGGCTTTTCTGTAATGATTGGCATGGCTGTGCCTGCAATACTGAACTTGAAAATGTCCTTCACCTTCCCTTTCCTCAACACCATTGATCTTAATTTGGCTGGTTTGAAACACAAACAGGCCTACTCCACCAGCTTTTTGAGCCCATGCAGAATTCACTGGCTGCCTGGGTCTGATTCTGTGGTGACTGTGAGGTCATCCATGAATGCCCTGATGGATGGTTGCCAGTGAGGAGAATTCATTCTGGGCCCATTGCACTCTGGTTCGGTGTCACAGAGAGTGTATACCCTGTGACGATGCCGATCTCCATCTTGTGCCAGCTCGATGTGATTGCTCCTGAAGAAACCCTCATCCTGAGGTTGTGCACTAATCATTGATGAGGTCTCTAATTTGCTGGGGACGTAATGTTTAGTTAGTGTGAGCTGGACTAGCTTATGTGTAATGGATCCATATGCATTTGCCAGGTTGAGCCACAACACTGACAGGTTGGCTTTTTTCTCTCTGGCTTCCCTGACAAGCTGTGTCACCACACGGTGTGGTCCAGACAGCTTGGCATCGCTGAAATGCCACCCTTCTGGACTGATGTGTCGATGTAGCTGTTCTTTGCCAGGTAGCAGCAAAGCCAATTGGAAACAATACTGAAGAAGATCTTTGCCTTGACACACAGTAGGGAGTTGATGCAGAACTAGTCTATTCGGGTGGAGTTTTTCTCCTTCAGGATCCACACCCTTTCAGTCACTCTGTAGCCGTACTTTAAGCAAATTCCTAACATTCTAAGACATAGTGAACAAGGCAGTCTTTAAAAGCTGGAATTTATCAGTCTTTTAAATCAAATGCAGTACTTAAAATTTCATTCATCAGGAATAAAATGATGTTGGCAGTTTTACAACAGGTCAGAATGCTTACGCTCTGTTAGAAAAGAAAGGACACTTGTTAAAATCCAGTTGAGGAATCTGTCAGTGAAATCATTTTTGAAAATACGACCAGCTTGGTACTAATCTATTTGCAGTTTTTTCATATATCCTACTGAGACAGAATAGGGTCAAAATATATCTCAATTCAGTGCTGTTGGCAGTATTATTAATTGCAGTGTTTGAAGAATTTTTTTATATGTGTGAGTTTAAAAATATGAAAACATTATTAACACCATTATGAGCGAGAGCTACTACAAATTAATATATCCTATATGAAACTGGTGAAACATAAAATGCATTGTACATGAGGGAGAGATGGTACAGATTAGACAGATACACTTGTGAATGTGTGAATGTTCCCTGTCTAACAATAACGTGCTGTTATTTTCTGCCAGCCTCAGAACATCCTGCTGACCAGCAGCTCTCCTTTGGGTGACATTAAGATCGTGGACTTTGGTCTGTCCAGGATGGTCTGCAGTTACCAGGAGCTCAGAGAGATTATGGGAACACCGGAGTATGTTGGTGGGTCTTCTAGAACCTTGCACAAATTTTTGAAGTTATTTAATTGATATGATAATTGGCATGTTTGTGCTCATTTTTTCAGCTCCTGAGATTCTAAATTATGAGCCCATAAGCACAGCAACAGATATGTGGTAAGAAAACTCACCTGTTTGCAACTGCAAATAGTGGTGCTCTTTTTGTTCAGAAATTAAACTTCATGAAAAATGTCATAAACTTAAGCTGGACGCTGGAATATAGGTTTGTTTTGTTCATTTTAAGGGTCAGCAGTGTCCCAGTTTAATATTATTTCCTGGTAAAACTCTGTTCAGTCAGTTTCCTTCATAAACTTTAAACTATATTTATTGTACTTAAAGTAACAGCTATAACCAGATGTCTCACTGAAGTTGCTGCTCAGCTCCCTTACCTACCCTGAGACATTATTATGTGTAGAATTTGTTGTTTCCAACTTTGGTCCCCCTAGTGGTACTATCAGTAAGGACACTGTGGCAGACAGCTACTCACAGGCTGACGGCACAGATTACACCAATTTTAACTGCCACTGTCTCACTTTTGTACAGATAAAAAACGTACTTTTACTTAATTAGAACAACACTGTTATTGTGTGTAAACTGTAATCACTGTAGTTCATGACATTGTTTTTTCTTTCTTGGTAGTTGAATTTTAGTGGGTTTAGAAAAAGAATAACAATGTTGTCAGCCTACACCACAACAACAAAGCAATGTCTGAAAAACAAGGAAAGCAAATCTTTATGTAGCTCTACAAAAAAAGATCTTGTAATGATCATGAATGACAACACAGACAAGGTAGAAGAGAGAAAAATTTGGGTAGAGGAGGAGGTAGAGGATGCAAACCACTCACCATATCCGTTATTTAAAGAAATCAATTTTTCATTCTGTCAGTTTTTTAATGTATACATCATTTACATCTCACGGATCTCTAACAATTTTAAGTAATTTATCCATTGTCGTTAATCATGCATGAGAGAATGCTTTTTTGCCACCGCAATACATTTCATGTGTCATTTCAACAATGTCTCCTACATTCTTTGCTTTGAATATTGTAAATGAAAACATAAGCAGTCTATCTTCTGACCCTCAAAGTGATTAACCATACTGCAGTTAGGAAATGTACCACTACAAAAATAGTTTTTTAAATTTGCTTCTTAACAATTAACTAAAATAGCAGGCAAAGGTAACTCAATAAAATAACTATTGAAACATAATTTTACATATTATAACTCTTCTTATATATTTTAATTATTTCATTTCTCTTTAATTTTTCATTATTTCCATTATTTTTTAATTGCTTGTTTTTACACCCTTGTTTACCTAATACTTGCTACAGACACTACTACTGTATACTGCTTCCATTTTGGTTAAGGGTGCATAATTTAGTGTGGATACATTATAGGTTTTGTTCATTCCATATCAGCTGCTAACCCTTTCTGCACATTGCTCCATGTTGTGTGTTCAGGAGTATTGGTGTTTTGGCCTACGTGATGCTGACAGGGATCTCTCCATTCCTGGGGGAGAACAAGCAGGAGACATTTCTCAACATTTCCCAGCTCAATGTGAGCTACACAGAGGAGGAGCTGCAGCAGCTGGACCAGGCCGCCCTGTCCTTCATCCAGATGCTGCTTCGCAAACAGCCACAGTCAGTCCTCACCTCACTTGTCCACAAAACACATTAACTTATGTAGCACTCTCTAAGGGAAAAAAAGGCAAAAAATAGATTGAGCAGGCATATACAGTGGCATATACAGGCACAAAAGTTTGGGCACCCCTGGTAAAAATTTATGTTACTGTGAATAGGTAAGGAAAGGAAGGAATAACATTTAAGGTGAAACATTCTTTTCAACATTTTAAGCAAGATTAGTGTTTTGTTTTGGGTTTTTTTTGGTACAATGTAAGATGGAAAAAAAGGAAGGGAGCACCATATAAAAGTTGCCCCCCCCCAAAGAGATTTGATCTCTCAGATAACTTTTACCAAGGCCTCTGACCTTAATTAATTTGTTGGGGCTATGGCTTGTTCATAATCATCATTAGGAAAGGCCAGGAAATGCACATTTCAAAGCTTTATAAATACTCTGACTCCCCAAACCTTGACGCAACAATCAGCAGCCATGGGCTCCCTCCAAGCAGCTACCTGAATATTAAAATAACTGATGCTCAGAAGGCTACAAGAAGATAGAAAAGCGTTTTCAGTTAGCTGTTTCCTCATTTCACAATGTAATTAAGAAATGGCAGTTAGCAGGAACAGTGGAAGTCGAATTGAGGTCTGGAAGACCAAGAAAACTTTCAAAGAGAACAGCTGGTAGGTTTGCTAGATAGGCAAATCAAAACCCCCATTTGACTCCAAAAGACCTTCAGGAAGATTTAACAGACTCTGGAGTGGTGGTGCACTGTTCTACTGTGGAGCGACACCTGAACAATTATGACCTTCATGGAAGAGTCATCAGAAGAAAACCTTTCCTGCGTCCTCACCATAAAATTAGGCGTCAGAAGTTTGCAAAGGAACATCTAAACAAGTTTGATGTATTTTGGAATTAAGTCCTGTTGACTGATGAAGGTAAAAATTGAATTTTTGGGCTGCAATGTGCAAAGGTATGTTTGGAGAAAAAAGGGTGCAGAATTTCATGAAAACAATCACGCCTTGCAAAAACAAAACGAAAATTAGTATTTTTGAAATTTCGGAAAGATATAACAAAACTCAAACGGTACAAGAACAGTTCAGAACTAGATATTTTCTATTATCTTCAATATATAGCTGTAACAACATGTTTTTCTTTTTTCTTTTGGTATACCCATGTTTTCTGCCATTCTGTCTTTCACTGTTTGTTGGACACGCGGTACCGTTTTTAAATTTTGTAGCTACCAAACGTCCACACATTTATTTTTTACATTTATTTATTTATTTATTCATTTTTTAAATTAATGAATTTTATTTATTTTTTCTAACTATATGGCCTCTGTGAATCTATATATGGGCTTACTAACTAATAATACGGAGAGGGTAAATGTCAATGTACATGGCATCAAACTGCCATTCTTGCCCATGCATGTATGTGTCCAATGGGTTCATGTACAGAGCACCTCACCTACAGCTGTTTTCTCTGCAATCTTTACATAGTGAGACTTGTTTTACTGGAGTAACTCGTGCCTCTGAAGCCTGAAATTAACTTGTGAATGTATGTTAATAAATGCCTGTATCTATTGGAAGTTGACTTAAAATTAATTTTTAAAGGTGTGTTTGGTTTGCTACTGAGTTTGTCTTCACCCATACACATCAGAACTGGTTTTTGTGTTTGTTGTTAGTGAGAGAGGGAGGGAGACGGTCTTAACCTCCATTCAGTCTCCTGCTCTCTGTAATGACTGTCAATGTGTTTTAATGAAGCCAAATTCTGTTTCTGTTTTCAGACAACAGAACAAGTATGAAATTTATATTTGTATATTTGTAGATTTGTTTTTGATCGCAGCTCATAATTATTATGCTGACCAGCTGTCATTGCTGAGCTGCTGATAGAATCATATTTCACAATCACAACAACTTCAGACAAATATAAAAGAAAATTACAAGTATATCTAAATGAGCTGCTGTATTAATGCTTGTAAAACACGCACTGAGGAACAGACGCTCTGTTTCTGAAACATTTCCAGTGGACATTGAAACCGCGATGGAGCCGTAACGCAGATGGAACACAGTCGAAATGCAACAGGGCATGATGCTGTGCTCAAGTTTAGACCAAACCCTTGTCCTCTCATTATAGAGGGCTGTTTATAACTCTACTAAATATAATAAAGATATACAGTAAATACTTTGAAAATTAATTGTAAATGTTGCAGTTTTTTTACAGAAAAGAATTACAGTACATGCTGAGACATAATTTCCAAAGATTTTTTTTTTTCTTTTACTCCTTAAAATCAAAAACGCCTGTTGACCTTAAAGCTTTGATGACCCCTAGTGGACACCTGGATCCTCAGGTTGAGAACACCCTGATCTAAGACAAATCCTCAACATTAGATCAGTATTGAGTTTCACAGATGCTGAGGTTGTCATACATGCCTCAGTTTCCTCACTACTGGACTACTTTATTGTCCAGGTACAGTGATAGATGAGGCATTTTCCTACCCATTAGAAACCATGTATTCTGAACAGAAGCAGAATCTGAGATGTCCAGCTATATTCATGTGTGTGTGTGTGTCTGTGTGTGTCTGTGTGTGTGTGTGTGTGTGTGTGTGTGTGTGTGTGTGTGTGTGTGTGTGTTCAGGGATCGGGCCACAGCGGAGCAGTGTCTCAAACACCCTTGGCTTCAGTCCTCAGAGCCTCAGGAAACCCAGACGGTGGAGGAGATCCTCCAAGTGGAGGACCAGGAGGCATCTAGCACCACCAGTAGCCCTGAACCTCCCAGCAGCTTGACCACAGCTGAGGAGGACCAGGAGGAGGAAAGCCCAGTGACGGAGGAGCTGATAGTCATGGCTGCCTACACTCTGGGTCAGTGCCGCCAGTCCTCCACCTCCGAGAAGGAGGCTCTGGCTGCTGAGCAGAAGGCCATCTCCAAACGCTTCAAGTTTGAGGACCCCTTCAGTGCCCTGCAGGAGGTCCCTGGGGAGTTCATCTACTGACCCAACCAACTACATGCACCACCAACCTCTGACATTCCTGTCTTAATGAGGAAAAGTTAGTGTTGTCACGGTAACAAAAATAAACCTTCTGCTTATTCAAACTCCCCTCCATATATACTGTATGTTTATAATCAGATGCTGTTGCACAGTCATCCTGATTTTATTTAAGAAGTTGGATTTTAAGTGTTTTTTTTAAGTAATTACTGACACCCAACTACCCCTACGTCCTAACACGGCTACAGTAGTTTAATGTCACTTGTTTTTCATTTGGTTTGCTGTTGTAGTTATCTTTTCTCTTGAATAACTGGCCAAATATATACAGGTGTGACACGCTAATATATTTCCACAAGCTACTGCAAATTTGGAAATTAACCTTTTGAAGAGTGAGGTCGTCTTTATAGACCAACTTTCAGCAATCAAGCAGGGAGAAATCTATCACAGAAGAGCCAGAGAGACAAAGGCTGAATCCAAATGACTGGACCTTTAAATCTGCAAGGGTGCATGCAAAATTCTCCACGACAGGACTTGAGATGTCAGTAGATGCCATGGATGTTACCACTCCCAAAATCATGACATGTAATCCTAATTTTTCTGAATGCAATTCACATTTTGTAAATTTACAAGTAGTGTGCAATATAAAGCCTCAACACATACAGTAAATAAGACTTACACATAAAAAATTCAAAATACTGACTGAGATTGAGAGTTCATTTTTGACACTTTGACACAAGGTGTTGACAAAGCAGTCTCTCTACAAGGTCCATTTAGTAGTTCTTCTGGAGCTTTCAATCATGCTTTTCTCAGCAGATTTCCAGTTGCCATGTAAAGAAAAATTAAAATTTGAACGACAATTTAGTGACAACTGGGCAAAATCATCTGCTGAGGATGATTGTGTAATATGACCAAAATCTCCAGAACAACTACTAAATAGACTTTGTGGTGAGATTGTTTCAAATAAACGATAAATAAATACTTCTATTATATATTTAAATTGGGTCTATTTTTTGACAATAATTATTTTTATAAAACAATACATATTATTATTATTATTATTATTATTGTTATTATTATTGTTATTATTAACGTCATTTCCATAGGGCAAAAATGTGGGGGTAATATTCAGAAGTGAGATTCTCTAGAAGTCTCTGGATTTCTGGGTTTGCAAATGCATGGTAGTCTGGACATTTGGATTCAACCAGAGACAAACCCAGAGGAGCAGAAAATAGACCAGAAAGCACAGCCACAAAACAGACTGATCAACATGTTGGTTCAGTTTCAGTGTTAACCATCAGAAACCTACAGACAGCAAGTGCTTCAACGCACATATTTGGAGCACTTTACACACACTTTGTTTAAGCCTTGTGTAAGAGGGGTTACTTACTATTTGATGACAACAAGTTCTTTCCTAATAAGATTGATACTGGATTTTTAGGCCAATCCTGGTACAGCTTTTTGAGAGTTAGAAAAAGAAACTTTTTAGATTTATTTAAAAAAAAAATTAAAAAAAAAAAAAAAATTGGTGAATAAATAATTGTAACCAAGATATGTACTGAGCAGGAAATTTAAAAGTATAAAAATCAACTTGTTGGTGCTTTCTGCTAGACAAACTATGTAATGGAGACAGTTTATAATTGACCTCACACATATTAAGCATTTCTGTACTGACATCAGTCATCGGCCGACATGATACATAAGGGATCATTCCTGTAAAGCTGTGTGTTGTGCTTTGCATTTGGTGGTTCTTAGCATGTGAAAACCATTATAATCATGGAATGTACACCTTGGATTGTATTATCTGATTCATACCATAGTCACTTTCCAGCAAAATGCAATATATAATCAATTTTTATATATATATATATATAAATATATAATATAACTTTTTTTGATATCACTTTTCTGTTTGAAATTTCAGAAAATATAGTTCCTGTACATCACAATTCCTGCCACTTAGCTTAATAGAAAGAAGTACAAGGCTGGGCTAAAAATCCTGACAAATTAAAAAAAAACAAAAACAAAAAAAAAACCCCTAAAAACTAGGTTTTAAACTCCACCGATTTTCCTCATCAAAGTGTGTTTCCAGGTGTTGGGGAGAACTACTGCATATGAGAAAGAAGTTGTATAATGCTTTTGTGTCACCAGAGGGAGCTGTGTGACAAGTGATGTCACTTGAGTCAGTATCAGCGGTGTCTGAAGGCTAAAAGTCTGAAAATGGGAAAAAAAAACTGTGGGTGTGGAGTTAGAAAGAAGTGAGCTTATATGAGCCCCTGTAGCTAGCTCCTCATCCCTGCTTGAAGCTAGCAGCTAGAAGCTACATTAGCTGCCACTAGCATAACACACTTCTCCAACTGAACTGTCGGCGGTTGAGTTGCATTGTGGGTAGTGTAGGAGCCATATTTTGGGAAGGAAGAATAATGTATGGAATAAAAAAGATGTTATTGCTGCTTCATCCATTTTGATCTTTTTTTTTTTTTTTTTACTTTTCAAATACAGTGCTAAATTGGTGGAGCACTCTTTTAAATGTCTTCCCACAACATTAAATATCCATGACTAAATCAACAATCACAGTCAAAGTTCAGAGAAAAAAACAATCTAGCCAGAAAAGTTTTCTAGCGTCCAGGTGTGCTTCCACATTGTGTGGCCCATTGCACATGTGCAGTAGTGGCTCTCCAACTGGGCCTGTCTGGACATTCCCACTCAGCCCGTAGACTTTACATTGGAATGATGTCACGCAAATACAAATCACTTCTCTGGGCTCTTGGTAAGTTTGACAAATAGAAAACTTCCATGGATGAAAAATTCATAAATCAAAGCTTAATAATTGACCTTGATTGCAGTTGGAGGCAAGTTGTCAACACTTTTACAGACATCTGTATTATAATGAAAGTCTACTTCGAAAATGCTTTTTCGAGCCGCAGGGAATTTTTTCGTTGCAATACGTGGCCACTGGGACACATTGGCAGCAAATTGACTGTATCCAGCTCTCTTAACATATCCACTCTTGGGGCAAATTAATATGTGACATAACCCTTTTCCAGCTGAGCCCCGCCCACTTCAAACCAGCGAGAAAAGCAAAGATAAAAACCGAAAAAGATATCTCTAATGTGAAAGGAACACTGTTCTAACTTTGAAACTACAAAATGTTGTGTTCATGTAGGACCCCATCGCTCTTAGTAAACCTTTTCCAGTTACTAGAAATAACAGACACTTCTCAGCCAATCAGAACAGAGAATTCTTAGTGGCCATTGTATCAGTTACGCTGATGTTAACAGAATGTGCTGAACATGTCAGTCAGGCTCCAATCCTAATCCTCATATAGCGGTATAGGCTCTTGCATCCTTAGGTTCTTAAGCCAAGCACACAGGTGACATCAGTCGTAGGGTGAACACTGAAATTAAACCATCATGTTTCGATGAGAGGGCAAAAGTCATTCTGGGAAACGAGACATCACTGAATAATGTAGAGAAAGACAAGTCAGGTTGAAGGAAACTAACAAACTAATTCCTGCCACTGGTCCCAGATAATATGTACAACTTGTCTGCTTAATGTATTGATAGCGCTGGAGAGGTATAGGCTAATACTGAGAGTTCTATTTAGCCAGGTGGAAATCTCTCTACAGTATGCGAAAATTGTGTATATAGCACAAATACAGTTCCAGTCATCATATACTGTATGTGAACGTGTACTGATGACTGACATGATTTGCAGTTGGGACTGTTTGTCGCACTTATTACAAAACAGTGAGAAGAAAACTCACTTTTCTTACCTTTTTTTTGTGATTTTGAATTCAGAAGCCAAATCTGTGTTGATTTCTGTCCATTTCCTCGTGTTTGCTGCTTTCCTCTGAACAGAACCAGCTGCTCCTAACTCAATCCTATTTGTATCTTCTTATTTTTTATTTGGTGCCATGCTACGAGATAATGTTTGATTATTTTAGCCCCTGCTGTTTTTATTTCAGGTGTTTCTGTTTAATATTGCAAAGATAATTTTGGAGTTTTCTAATTCTGTGTAATGATGCAAATTTTGTTGTTTTTAAGAGGTATATACTGTTAAGAGCCATGTCACATATTCCTCTCACATTAAGGACTGACCCTCCCAGGGTTCAGCCCTTTCTGAAGCAATAAATACAGATCATTTTAAACTTGTACGTGTAGACAGCGAGCACTCTAGACTTTCACTAGATCTGTACTGTAAATTTTTGTCAATAATAAACAATAAGCTCTGTCATTTGTACTTGAATGTCCCCTACTGTAAATAAACATTTCAAAAGTGTGTTGAGAATTGTACTTATCATTTGTGATCAGAGTAAAGACAGCGTGTTTTGGTAATCATACTGTACAGTGGGTCACCCCACTGTACATCTCAGCAACACAATCACTGACTTATTGATTGATACTGATAACCAACACATTAATCCCCCTGCAGTCGAAATGGGGTCATTATGAGGCAGGTACTTTTTACAACTTTGTTGTATTTTTCCCATTTTTCAAACTTGTCAGGTAAAATTGATCCAGTTAATTCTCATCCAGCTATCCTTGTTCTTAAATTGATCCGAGATGAACAATTTTAAGTTGAATAACAATGCGATTTTGCCTTGAAATACACTGATTAGCCAAAACATTAAAACCAGTTACGGATTTTAATGTTGCACCCAAATGGTGTATATATACTGTATACATATAAACTATTTACACCAATCAGCCATAACATTAAAACTACCTGCCTAATATTGTGTAGGTTCCCCTCGTGCCGCCAAAACAGCTTTGACCTGTTGAGGCATGGACTCCAGAAGACCTCTGAAGGTGCCCTGTGGAATCGAGCTCTAACATGTTAATATCAGATCCTTTAAGTCCTGTAAACTGCGAGGTGGGGCCTCCATGGATTGGACTTGCTTTTCCAGCACATCTCGCAGATGCTTGATCGGATTGAGATCTGGGGAATTTGGAGGCCATGTCCATACCTTGAATTCTTTGTCATGGTCTTCAAACCCTTCCTGAACAAATTTTGCAGTGTGGCAGGGTGTATTATCCTGCTGAAAGAGGCCACCGCCTTCGGGAAATACCATTGCCATGAAGGGGTGTAGTTGGTCTCTGCAGCAGTGTTTAGGTAGGTGGTAATGTGTCAAATTAAGATCCACCTGAACATCAGGTCCCAAGGTTTCCCATCACACTGCCACCACTGGCTTGCCTTCTTCCCATAGTGCATCCCGCTGCCATCTCTTCCACAGGTAAACTTAAGTGGACCGTGTGCTAAGAATTTTATGTCAATGTGCTACTAATGATGGACCTTCATCATTCATCGAAGATATTATTATTCTGTTCTTTTTTATTAATGGGATTTGGGATTAATTGATAGAATCTGCTGTTAATTCTAACGCATTAGTAAGTTCATTAACCTGGAAAAAGAAATGTTTTTACAAACCATGCCAATTCACTTATTGCTGAGCTGCAGCATTACTGCAAGTGACCACTAGGTGGCAGAAATGGTCCTCGAATTAGAGGCCTTGTGGAGGATATAGTCTTAATGCATAGTGAGTTTGAATGGATTTTCCTTAACGAAATCAATAACTGTTGTGAATTTGGTATTTGAAGGCCTCTGTACTTTGTTTAAGAAAAGAGAAAACTTTTTTTATCCCCTTTAAGAAATTAGTTTTTGAAATTAATATTGCCATACAGCCAGTAATGTGAATAAAAGTAAAAATTGGGGTATAAATTATAAATTGGATGTTAATTCCAACAATTCCAAAATATGAACAACAGTTAAAAAAAAGTGGCAGTTTGAATATACAGTGTTGTTGATGTTTACAATAGATGCACTATTGAACAAATAAAAAAAATAATATGTATGAAGACATTTAATATAGACAGATGAGAGTGAATGTAAAATAACTAAAGAAATGTTTCTGTTTTCATTTTAAGTAGAGAGAGGTATAACAAATGCACCTATTGAAAAAACTTTTGTTTAAAAAAATCTATTCTGTCTTTTGTATCACTGCAGAATTTTATTCTACACAGAAGCTTTAAAATACACAAACTTTACTCTTTTTAACTTACAACTGATGTTAACATAGTGTATAAAGTGTTAGAGAAAAAACTTACAACAAATGTTTCAGTCATACATACTGAAGTATATATGCAAACACACCTCTTAAAGCTGCATTAATTGATTTGGCTGATTAAGGTGTAAATACAAGATCGAAATACAGTATTTTATAAAGTTGTTCCTTATAGGAAAAGGGAAAAACTTGTAAAGCCAATTTTGCATTACACATAGTAATTTGACCTATTGTTCATATAAAAATACTGATATGTGCAGCTTTAACACAAGGAGGTCTTACCTCAGATCTCAGATCGTTTCAAAAAGGAAAGATCTAACTGATGGTTGTGGACCTACGTCTCACTGGCTGCTTGTTGGCTGTAAACTGTAAAAATGTTCACAAGGTTTTCAGATACATATCAGTAACTACATAGTTTAATTTTCACTAAAAGTGTTTCATATTCAGCATCAAAATTCCAAGGAACAGATTCTGTTTTGCAGCTTTCTTTTGTGGTTTATCATAATACATCAGTACATTTTTACAGTACATGCAAGTGTGTCCTTGTGCAGTTTTATTGTTTCCAGGGAGGTCAGACTGAAACAGCAGCAGCACACTCAATTACAGATACTACAACACAGCATCCACAGAGACCAACAGGTAGCCAGAGAGAGAAAGTGAGTGTTGAAACAATAACATCAAAGTGAGACTGAACCAGCTTATTAGAAACCTGAAGGTCATAAACAATCCAACAACAGAAGAATGGCAGGGGAATTAGAGGGGCGAGAGCAGAAACAAGTCAGCAGCAGAGAGAAGTGGAGCTTCTGGGGGAGAAAGAAAATCTCTAGCCAGATGGACACAGCTGTGTTGGCAGATGCTAAGACACATTTTCACTTATTTCTACTTGCCTGAGTATGATTGCTGGACTAGACCCCAGAAGTTATTATTGGAAATATTATTTGACATCAATTTACTATTGCCAACTATTGATTACTGACCATTAAATTAGCATTTGATAGTTCCAGTATAATTATTATTTTTGGTTTCAGTTGATATCTTTCTTGATGTGTTGCATTTTAAAACTCATCCTTTAATCCTCATCCATCCTCATCTCTGCACCATCACCACCACCACCACTGTCTTTTCCACTTTTAAAACATTTTCAGCCAAATGTCATTGGTCAGTGTTTTCTTGCTTCGTACCATAGCAACACAACTTCCTGAATCTTAACTCTAATTGGCTGGAGGGTGTGTTACATGATCAAATCACTGCACAGCTCTGATATAGCAGCCTCATCAGCATTCTTCTGAAACCCTTGGCAACAGACAACAGGCTGATGGGAATGTCATTACTTTTGCAGGTATTTGATCATAAACCAAACTGTTGGACAACTTGAAATTTAGACCAGATTGTAGCACTAAATGAATAGCATAACTGATCCCCAGGGGAGCATGAATGTCTGTACCAAATTTCATGGCAATTTATGCAACAGTTTTCAGGATATTCCAGTAAGAGACAAAAATGTCAAGCACATGGTGGCATGAAAGGAAAAGTCAGTGGATTTTCAAAATCAGTAGGATCCATCCTCTGGGGAATATGAGTCTGTACAAAGTTTAATAGCAATCCATCTAACTGTAGTTGAGATATTTCAGTCTGACCGAAGTGTTGGACTGAGAGACCTATGGACCAACATTGCCATTGCTACAGCTATGCTGCTAGCTTGGCTAAAATTGTATTGCCCAAAATTATGAATGATAAATGTTAGTTATATTTTGATTACTGGTAAGCAGCTGTCGTATAAATAAGATAATTTTCTTGAACCTGTTCATTTATTAAAAGTAATACACACCTCAAAGTGCCTTATTCTTTGCATCATGTATATATTTTAATAAATGCACAGCTTGAGGTTTAGTGCTGCATGGACTGCACTTATATAGCACTTTTCTAGTCTTATTGACCACTCAAAGCACTCTACACTACATGACACGTATACCCATTCATACACACATTCATACAACGATTTTTCTATACAAACGGATCTTTTTCTATAAACACACACACACATTTACACACCAATGATACATCGGAGGATATCTGAGGTTCAGTATCTTGCCCAAGGACACTTCGACATGCACACCGGAAGAGCCGGGGATCGAATCACCACTGTGGTCAGTGGACGACAGGCCTCAGTACCTGTTTGAGGCCAAAATACCTGTTTGTTGGGCCTCAAACAGGTATTTAAATGGAACCATATGAAAAGTTTAGAGAGGAAGTGCCTCCAGGGTGGATCTGCTAAAACTCATAGACAACTGCTATCTCCCTTGAGCACTAGGTGAGAGTTGACTGCCAGAGGGCACATTCACACCTGCTTAATCTACAGCCAGAATATGTCAAATAGAAAGGTGGCTTGTACTGGTTTTTTGAAATCATATGAGGACATCATTGAGGACATATGAATGACTCTGCCGTTAGTCATTTTATTATTTTTTATCTAATCACTGTTCTTAAAATTATATAAATCAATACTTGAATCAAACTTGCAAAACCTGTGATAATAGTGAGCATATACAAAAATACATAAATAATCTAACACATATACAGCTTGCAGTGTTGCTGTTATCATCACTTATTTATGTGCCCTATCATTTACCTGGCAACAAAGAAGTGCATTCCTTGAGGCATTAACTTGACTTTTATGACAAACAGCCGCAATCATCTTTAGTGACAAAATCATCTTTGAGGTCACATTCATCCATTAGCCTGCTGCTGCTGATGCCTCCTTTCATATCAGCATCATAAATCAGTTTCATGCGTTTTTATGCACTGCTGGCAATCCTTTACAATTGGAAAATAATCCGCTGAGATATGAAGTGAAATAGCTGACTAATCTTCTTGAATTGTGCTGCAAATCTCTGCTACATGGACCTGAGTGTTTACATCCTCTGATACCCAGTAATTACTACATGGGGGTTGATTTGTCTGGGGGCACTGCTAGAAATGGAAGAGATGGAAGACTGAGGGACTGAAGAATCAGTTAAGGTCGTTCTCTGTGTGTGTTTTCTCCCTGGAACATTTTTCCTATTAGCACTACTGCAATCTCTATGCCAATTAACAAATGGCTGCAGCACAGCAGCACCACATCCAATCAGCCCTCTTTCCCATTAAGTTTTATGGTAGCAGACCAGAACTATTTTATGGAAGATTTAAAATGTGTACATAAAAATAAAGAAGTAAAGTGAAAATACAATACACTTTGTTATATGCAGTGTTAATTTTGGCACCTGATTTTTATTTGGTTTTAGTCTTAGTCTTAGTCTTGACAAAAATGCATATTAGTTTTAATTTAGTTTAAGTGAACAAAAACTAAAGACATTAAGTCATTTTCCTCACTTACATGTTGTCTCATTTTTCATGCATTTTGAATTGTTGTCTTCTAAGCATTTTGAGGCTACAGCTGTCCCCATCTTTGTTTACAGTTACCACGGTTAACTCTAAGGTGTCCATGTAACTCTGCTCTGCGGTAATACAGGCTGACTCACTTAAGTCAATCTAGTTGGCATTTTGAACAGAACCGCTCTCCCTAATCTAATCTATTACAGTTCCTGCTAATCTATCATAGCTGCTACCTGTGCTGCTCACTGCAGAACAGTGAGTCAACCAGAAGCTGGATTCACTCATTGTTCACAAAAATACTGTTCATTTTTAGTTTAGTTTGAGAGGAGACACTATATGGTTGGAGAACATCAATACTGTGATCTTTGCTGCCTGCAGGTTTTCGTAGTTCGTCCCAGCTGTTTTGTTGCCCTCATTATCTAATTCTCAGTGGACTGTAGATGAATTTAGTCCATAAATCTGTTTCTGTCGAGAACAGGTATAGTCAGATATCATTGCTGACAGAGACATAACTTTGTAAGATGCTTCTTATTAACGGTAGTGCAACAGGGCAAGTGGCTAGATCGTCTTCTGAACATGAGGTATTTTTGGCAGCAGAAGAAACAGTTTTGCTCATTAGGAGCCACAGTGTATGGTTCTGCAGAAGCATGCAGGCTTTTGAATGAGACTGTGCATTAAAACATGTCCTTTCGTCAGTCTTTCACACTATCGCTCAGTTTTTATTTCGTTTAAGAAAAATGTAATGCATTTTGTCATAGTTCTCGTTTTCAAAAGTTACTTTTAAATGTAGTTTCAGTCTCATTTTCGTCACGAATAATAGCTTGGCAATGAATACTTTTGAGAGTTGAGAGTTTTCTTTTGTGAAATTAACATGGTTATATGTATATATTTCCTTTTTATGTATACACTTACTGTGTCATAATGAAACTAAAAGTACATGTTAAAAAGACAACTATTTAGCTTTTGTCTTTAATAAATGAATCTATTGTACTTCATTGTGATATGACTCTTCCGTGCAACATTAAAATCAAATCACAACATAGAAAACAAAGACGAGCATTGCATTTTAATGTTGTCCAACAGAGACCTGCCAGAACCTGCCAGTACTAGATACAAAGCACTGTCATCAGTTTTCATGAGGAGTTGCAGGGGAGGTTTTTCTTTTTTTGAGATGGAAACACATTGTCATGGTCAAAATGAAAAACAATCTACTTGCTCAACATTCAGGTCAAACACACACGATATGTAACATTTAATTTATTAATTTATTTTGTAGTTTGTCAATAACTTTTACTTTTACTTTTCCTATTTTACATGCTGTTGTACAGTATAATTTAAAACAAAGCATCATATTTCATAACTTGATTGTATGTTGTGTACAAAAGATCTTAATGCATGAATATCTAGTATCTACAGCTGTACTCAAGTACAAGTACCTCAGAACTGTGCTTATTCGCAGTACTTGAGTAAATTTACCTAATTACTTTCCACCTCTGTTAGCCACCAAATGACCCAACATGTGTCAGGAAGAGGGTATTTTTAATATGTATTTACTGACAACTAAGGGAGGTACGTCAATTGTGCAGACAGAAAAACTTTGTTGATGGGAGAGTGGATGGAGCTGACACAAAGGCTATTGTAACTCAGGTAATGGCTCTTTACAACAGTGGTGAGCAGAAAAGCATCTCAGAATGGACAATATTTTGATCTTTGAGGCAGATGGGCTACAGCAGTAGAAGACCATGTGAGGTTCCACTCCCGTCAGCCAAGAATGGAAATTTGAGGCTGCAATGGGCTCAGGCTCACCAAAACTGGACAGTTGAAGACCAGAAAAACATAGCCTGGTCTGATGACTCTCGATTTCTGCTGAGGCAAGCAAGTGGTGGGGTCAAAATTTGGTGTCAACAGCCCGAATCCATGGATTCAAACTGCCAAGTGTCAACAGTCCAGGCTGGTGGCGCTGATGTAATGGTGTGGGGAATATTTTCTTGGTATGCTTTGGGCCCCTCGATACCAATCACTCATTGTTTGGATGCCACACAACAGAGTGTTGTTGCTGATCATGTCACAAAGCAAAAGTCGTCGCAGCAGGAATGTGCAGATGATGAATCTGGAGAAATGATGCGATGCATTCAATTCAACATTGAGCAGAATCTCAAAGGAATTAGAGATTCAACATCTTGGGGAATACATACCATGACGAATTTAGACTGTTTTGAGAGCAAAGGGAGGCTCTTCCTAGTAATAGTATGGTGTAAAGTGCTCAGTGAGTGTAGAATGTATAGAGAATAAAGCACAGTCTTCACAAATCTGTTGGAAAGCAAACTTTACTATATATATATGTATATGTATGTGTGTGTATATATATATATATATATATATAAACACACACACACACACACACACACACACACACACACACACACACACACACACACACACACACACACACACACACTTACCAAGCGCTTTGTTTGGAACACCAGTGCATAAACTCATCCAGATACAGGTCAGGAGCTTTAGTTTATGTTCACATCAAGCATCAGTATTTCTCGAGCTGTTTATCTCCTGGGATTTTTACGCACACGCATATTGATATTCTCATCTTACTTTTGAAAAGAAAGCGTATAAGCATGAAATATTAAATCTTTCCTTTAAAAAAAAAAATTCTTAAAAATTAACCATGATCAACAGCTGAGACCTCTGTCGCAACATGGCTGCAAATTATTTTGTTTGTTAATGAAGATTGGCATGTGCTTTGAAGATGTCAAGGCACATGCTGTGATCTGCACCACAGTTAACAAGTGCCTAGCATCTCAACACAAGTTATGACAGACAACAACAGACAACATGAAAATCAGTGATGTTTGAAAGTGAGTTATTTATGATCATAAAAATGATTGTGAGCTAAATAAAATATCACCAGCTATTTTTTTAAATTGTTTTTTTTGATGAAAGTATTGCATCCAAAAAAGCTGAACAACTGTACTGAGAATGACTGATAATTTTTTTTTTTATCAGTTGTTAATAATTCAAAAGATTTAACATAAAAAGTTATTTTTTTCTGCTGCTTACCACAAGTGACAGTTATTATTCAATTAATATTCATATACTCTCCTTATATCACATTTATTAATTCACTCACTCCATCACATAAACACACATACACCATGGTTTCTTCACCAGAGGATACTACAGTTACAGCTGTTCATATACCATTGTGTGCCGTTTATTTCTTCTCCCTGACAGTAACAACCAGCTTTATGTTCTCCTCCTCTCTTGTCAGCGTCAGAATCTGCTGCTTTGCACCACACACACGAACACTCGCTGCTGAGGGTCTTTATATGTTTGTCCTTCACAGAGTGGAGAAACAGCAAAGTATAAGGATTCATCACCTGTTGGCCTCTGGTATTTAACTGACAAACACATGTAGCGTGAGACTGTTGTAATAACTAAGGCTTTCACAACGGCTGCATTACTGGCCACACCCTAATAGTTGGTGTAACAGCAGGTATTTGGATATTTGGACAGGTGATGGCAGACACCGTGCAACATGCTTGTGTGTTAGATAAATACATTTTTTCCTGAAAATCCTCCAAGAGCCACCTGCCAACCTATCTGATGGCCACACACATATATCAAATGCAAAATACCCCAAAATGCTCCAATATCAGTGTTTGGGCTTATTATTCGAACCAGCTCCTGGTAAGCAGATTTATTACATCTCTGGTGTTTAAGCCCTTTGATTAGAGGAATAGGGGTAAACTGTAGAAAGGAAGCATCATCTCTATGTTCCCAAGGTCCTGTGCCCCATTGTTTTGGTTGGCTGTTAATTAATAATCAAGGGTGCATGCACAGCAGCGGGCTAGAAAACGTATTACCACAATGCATCGATAGACACGGCATGAAATGGCAGCTACTAGGAGAACTGTAATAATGCTAACCAAGCCTAGACAATTTTAGCTCTCGCAGGTAGTGAGACGTGACCTGTTAAAAACAAAAAAGTTCCCCTCACACAAGTCATATCAACATCTACATAATTCCAGATGTTTGCCAACAAAATATAACAGACACTAAATATATTTCAGATGTCTTACGTCTGTGCAGAAATTGAATATAATAATATATATTTATACAAATATATTAGGTGACTGCAGCATATACAGGCAAATCATCACCCATAAAAAACTGTGCCAGTATAGGATTTATTAATTATTAATAATCAATCACAAAATTTGGTCATAAAAAAAGACTCTATACACCTATAAGTGTAACATGATGCATTTTCCATCCAAAGCCTGTCACCTCTATCAGCTGTGATCAAGACACACGCTTAAGCATTGGTAACATAGCCTGACAAACTTCTGCACTAGTCCAGTGTAAAAGGTAAATAGCATCTTGTTGATATTGTATCTCGAGAGATGATAGGGGAGGCGAGTAATAAAGAAGGATCCAAGTTGAATTTTAGTTAAATAAAGGTAGGCACGATAGCATCAGCAAACTTTTGTTTGTTTATTTTCTCTACATAAATCATATTAATTCAACTGAGTGTATTTTTTTTTTCACTGAAGACATGTCAGAGTAAAAGAAGCACAGGTGTAAATAATAAAATTAATGTTGCATTCCATTTACACGCTTCAGTTTCAAGGTTCTGGTATTGTGCATGCTGGCTCACTGTCACATTGTCATGACTTACTCTAACACTTAAATAGAATGGAGACGTTGTTGAGGTCATAGTTACACCTGACCCTGTTTATGGGACCAAGGCTGGGCCAGTGTGTGTCACGTGACCTGCAATCCTGACTATGGCGTCATTACCCAGTGGTGTTCCAGAACATTCAGACTGCATGTTTCCTGCTCAGTTAGATCAACTAAATAGCCAGTGCTGCGTATTCTGCTGTGTCTCCTCTCAACATCTGTCCCAGCTGTCTCCTCTGTCTCAGTTGCCTGGGTCAGATCCGGTGCTGTCCATGGTGCTGAATCTGAAACACCCCATTACAGTGCCACAACTGACATACAACCCCTTCAGAAGTACACACTCTAGTTGGATTGGTACAGAGAAAACAATACAGAGCTGTTTATAACAAACGATGAATGATTACAAGCCATTAGAAGAGCAGATAGGCTTTAAGGAACTGTTGGCATATAAAGAATGTACATATAATGTATAGCTGTATAGCATTGTTAAAGGATATGGCTGGTGTTATTTTATTTAAATATTTTAGTAGCACAGTTTTGTTTATGGGATTGGATGATACAAAATAAAAAGAATGAATGCCCTGTTGGCTCAATGGTTAAGACATATACCATAAAACTGACCGTCACTCAGTTTGATTCTAGCTAGTAACCTTTCATGAAAAAAGATCAAAAATAATGTCATTATTATCCTTACAAGAATTATTCTTTAAAGCTGCTTTAATCAAAACTTTGCCCATCAGGGTACAGAGGATCTGCAAAGAAAACACAGCCTAACATATGACTGCCATGTAATGTTTTTTATTTTTCACTTGCTGGTTAAAATAAAGGTAACAACTTAGACACTCTGCTGACACTGAGCTATATTAAAATGTCGTTGCAATCCCATTTCTAGCCACCTGCCAAATGTGAGTCCAGTATTAATGTTCCTTTTAGCTCTGTTTTTGTTTCCATCAACTGAGAGGTGGTAGCGTGGGTAGCGTATAGCGGTTTTTGTTGTTGTTGAATACAACTGCCTGCTTCTGCTGATGAGAGTGGGGAGACTAAAGCAGTAAATATGCCATAAAACCAAAACAAGGAGCTAAAAGAGAGATGGTGAGTTATAGCTGATTAATGCAACTGTATGACTCTTTAAAAAATACCATATTTAACCTGGGTGTCAGTTTTTGTAGGAATGATGCATGTGAATTTGAAAAACGTCTCTCTAAAGGTTATCAGAATCAGCTAGCCACTCCACCTTAGGGCTAGGGTTAGCTAGCCAAAGCTCAGCTAATACATCCTGGCAGCGAGGGCCAAGCCCATGCAAATTTCAGAAAGGGAACCGACTGGAACTGTTACCCACAAGTTAAATGCTGACGAGCAGAGCTGCATGTTGTGTGTGCTCCTCTGGGTTCTTATCAGAGGGCAGGGATAAGTGACCCATACGGTCGTTTGGGTTGGAGGACTTGTTGTGACTGACAGTTAGCTGTTACACATCAGTGCCGAGGCTGCCCAGTCAAAGTGCAGCTAATACCCCCAGCTAGCTTCTGCCATTCCAAGAAATGCCTCGGCACAGGACAAGACATAGACTGGTAACTGCGATAGAAGAGAAGAGCCAACAACCGAAGAGACAGAGAGGTCGGTCCTCAAAGTGAAAATGTCTTTATTTACTGGCTTGGCTAATTGGCTTTTACTCTGAAAGTACTTCTGATAGAAATACCTTCCCAAAAACATATGGGGGTAACTACGGGTCTAAGTAGAACGATAATAATAAAACTGTATATTTGTGTGTGTGTGTGTGTGTGTGTGTGTGTGTGTTTTTTGTTGTTGTTCTGGGGGCGTGGAATAAGCCAACATCACTGGCTAATGCAGTTTCCCACCATGCCATCAATCTCTGTCTGTGGAACGTCTGACCGTCACCCCAGATTGCCTTCATCTGTCCTGTCACGCGAAGTACTCCGTGTCGGACCGGCTGGATCTGATCTCTAGGTGTCTCCAGTAGCGGGATGAAACCGACGTAGTGATAAAGGAGCCTCTCTTCCTCGTCTTTCTCTTCTCCAGAAGCGGAGCTTGGCTTTCACTCTCCTACCGGCGGAGATATGAGGAATCCATTGGCCAATTTAGCCCTGACATTCTGGCTATTTCTAGAGGTGAGCGATGCCTGCCATTATTAAAATGAGCGACATTTTATTGGAGCTTTGATAGACAAGCACGTCTGGCTGGAAGGTAGTATTGCCCTCTGAGTGTATTTGACATGTAGAGACAATAAGTCGTTTTGTTAGCGCTCTTCGGTCTTCAAGCAGGCTGCCTGTGATGTAGCTCCGATGCGTGCCGCTCGTTATTGTTTTCATAGCGTTGGTCGCCAAACTCAATTCAAAAGTAACCTAATTCGGTATACCCCTACTTAGCGTCAAAATTGCACACATCTTAGAGGACAAATTTGGCTCATAGGATACATGGCATCTTCTGTTAACTTCGGCATCCAAATGATCCACTAAGGATCACTGTACGTCAATAAAATCTTAACTTTTAGATTGGTTGATATTTCTACCATCTCGATTGTGATGTACACCGCTCACAATGGTGGAAGGTTAATATGCGTGCTGACAAGAGGAGTCGAGAATACTGCAGTGTTTTTGACGACAAAACCTCATTCCATTGTTTGGTGAATGCAACCGAGAACGCCAAGCAGGCTACCGAAGTCACCTGTAATTCTGTCATCCTTTGTCTTTGTGCCCAGGCGCCATCACTCCTAACTAGGTTACTGGGCCTGTAGCACACACACACACTCACAAAGTATTGATATATAGTAGGCAGGAGGGTGAATCCAGTTGTAGGCAATGATATTGAATTTTCCTTTGTCTCATTACGTTTTACTTTATGTTGTGTGATTTTTCCATAAAGTGGTGATACCTAACACAGATGTTTCATACCTATATACATTTGTACTTTTTGTGAAATCATTTTAATGCCACCAAAGGTTTCCTCTTTTCTTTTCTTTACCTTGTCATACATGCACTCTTGACCTTTCACAATGAGTGTAATTTTCAATCATTGGCATGTTCTGCATGTCGCCGGGCATTTAAGGGTCATTTAAGGAGGATGAGGGGACAACAATGAGCTCAAATTTTATTTTACAGGTTTCTAAAATTAGCACAATGTGGTCAAAATCCCCACTCTTCCTTCCAGTCCGGTACCGCTGACATTCACGAGTATTCATGTATTATTAACTTTCATCATTATTATTTTATTTCATTAGCTGACTTAGAGAGCACATCCATTTTGAATGTAAGCAGGCAGCCTAGAGGGAATCAAACCCTTAAACCTTGTACTGGTACTGCTGCGTTCACTTTGATAAGTGGTTCTGACAATCTATAGATGTGAATTGAGACTGCTGATTCTTTGGTTCATTTTCAGGAGCTTTGACTGACAAAATTTTTTTTTATGTCTATTGTGGTGGAAAAGCCTCTGTGGCATTCAGACAGATGATGTTGATTTATACATGTTTAAAAGCTAGCCTGGTATATTCTGCTCAGGCAATTAATGATATTTAATTTTGTTTAAACAAAAGTTTTACCAAGTCTTGGGGAAACACAGATTGGAAGTATATTTTTAATGGCGGATTTTATGTCTGTTGTGCACGCCTGGCAGGTTTAGATTCATATCATTATAATTAAGTGTCCAGCATTTGAGCTGCTACATGCTTGAATTTTTCTCATTTGCAGGATAATAAAGGGTTATCTGTGATTTTTTTTTTTTTCATAGAGAAAGACTAGCTTTCTACTGGACTCAGAGGTGATCTGTATGCCAAAACACTTGTAACATCTTGGGTTAAGTGGACTGATAGGCAAAGACTCATAAAGGTTTCTCTCATCCACTGATTTTGGCTCAACTGTTAACAGTGGTATGAGGGCTAATGACAGTGGTTTCCAGTTATGCAGGCTTATTTGTAGTTAAAAATTGTCGAAGAGCTGATGGCTGTCCAAAATTTCAGTAGATGGACATACACCACACAGATTTAAAATCTCTACTTGTAGCATTAGTGACACGAGCCAAATTATGATGATGGTTTTTCTGTTCAGTTGAAGGGCAGCACATGCATATCACATCATCATGTGATGAAAGCTAGCTGGAGAGACAGGTAAATATTTCCAAGCCATGCCTGTCATTCCCAGGTTTAATTTTCTGATCTTTGTTGGGAATAGAAAAGTTAGGATCATGTGCTAATGCACATGCATTTATAGTAGTATTTAGAAAAAAAGAATGTGTGCACTTCCGGTACAGGTACATGTAATGAATTGATGTATCAGCTTCTCGTTAGAGATCCTCCGTCTGTAAAATTGCACTTTTCATTGACAGGTCTAACGGTTCTGGAGCAGGCAGAGCTATTGTTATGAAAACAGGTGATTGAAGGTGTGTCTACATCTATTTATAGCAACCTGTGGGAGTGGAAATCAGGCTTGTGCACTAATTCCCAGTTTGGCAAAGACTGAGATTTATAAAACCACAATGCTAATGTATGGCTTTATAAATCTGATTAGATAAATGAGTGTGCATATTTCTGTGTTTGTGTGCACTCAGAGTTTTATTCCTGTGCATCTTGTTGGATGGGACCTACTTGTGTGTTTATGTGGCTTCTCTCTGGCTTCTCTCCTCCATACTATTAACTACTACTTTGGTCATGTTGTTGCCATCTGCTTTACCATTGGACCAGTGGAGCTGACTGGCTAATATTTTGTTAATGGCTATATGTAGTGTGTCCTACAAGGTTACTGTGCTACAGCTATAGGTAAATTGGAAAAAATTTAACAGTGTGTCCTCCTTATATTTACATTTATATATTTACGTTTCTTTTAAATGTGATTACAATTGGTCTATATCCCACATGGTTATTATTTTAACCATGATGATGAAAGTCCTCTAAAAGTACTTACTTTAACCCAAAACATGATTTACTTGTTTGTTTATTTGTTTGTTTACATGAAGGATCCTCATAAGATGAAACCAAGGCAATCAGCTAATCTACCTGGGGTCCACACTTGACATACAATATATAATACATAACACGATGAACATAAATTGCATAATGTACATAAAATTACATCAATATACATCAGTACATTAAAGCCAGTCGACACTGTGCATACATTTAGGTAGAATAATAATTAAAAATCAATATATAGATGATGTTTAAAAAAAATAAAAATTATACAACTCATATGCAGCCAAGTATGAATATTATATCAGTTATATCAGCTATACCTCCTACTACTTAGTCTGTCATCTGCATGCCAACAAATGCCTTTGCACATTGTTTTTAAAGGATGATTTATTTTTTATTAGGCAGATATTAAGAGGTAAATTATTCCAATTTGTTATAGCTCTGTAAATGACAGTTTTTTTCAACAAGTCAGTCCTTGGACAGGGTACCACAATATGACTTGCAAAACTGGTGTTGTGGTTTTGTTTGTTATTCCAGTAAACTATTTGTACAGTTAAAGGACCTGAAATATCATCAGCAGCAATGTTTAGCACCTTGCTGTTAAGTTTGTCTGTGCCTGAAGAACTTGACTTAAAACTTCAAAAGGGTATGCCATGGATTTATTTCATCACTGGAGTAAGATGCAGTTAAAATTTCTGGAAAATGTATTGTTGCATCAGTAAGGGGTATTTCTGTCTAAAATAGTCCCACACTTTAGATGATCCTGTGCGAGCTTTTTGTAGCTGCGGAATCCGTGCTCTGACCAGCCGATTTAATCGATATCGGCTGCATGGATGAGTCACCCCCGCTCTAACCGACTCTAACTGACTATTTCTCTTTTTATGTTTCTCGAGAACTTCTCATCCACTGCTCATCCAACAATACATACCTGAAGTTCGAAGTCAATTGGATGAGCAGTTGTTGAGAAAACTTAAGGACAGACAGAAAGACGGACTGAAACACAGAGAGTTCTCCATTTTTTAGTAGTATTTAGTCACTTGGTTTCTCACTTTACAGTATTTTAATCTGTCCTCCAATAACCCGGTTTTACTGCCATCAATTTAGCTTCATCCATTTGTTTCATTACATTTTTGAATGGTAAATCAATCCATTGGGTTGTACTAGTTTTAGCTGTTAACTTTTTTGTAGGTGCATGTTTATTAATGATTTCCATTCATATATTCATGAAAGAAGTTAAAGAAAACCTCTTGGTCATCAGTTCTGTGAACACCATTCCAGTCAACATTTCTAACATCCTCCACAAGGTGACTCTCTCTGTATACACCTTTTGCTCTTACTTTAGGAATTTTAGGCTTTCTACTGATAGCAACCATTATTGTGGTCACTAAAGCCTACTGATAGAGAGACTATGAGTGTAGCTCAGGTACATTAGTGTATATATGATCAATACATGTAGAGGAAGTATGACCTGCTTGATTATTGAAAACTCTTGTCGGCAAGGAAACAAGTTGTTATAAATTACAAACATTAATTAATGATACTTTTTATTTGTTGAGCAGACTGGATTAATGCAATTCCCTGTTAAAAGGTTCTTCTGGTGTATAACGCTCTTGCTGGCCATGTAAGTATAGTGCATATAAGATCAAACATGCTCTGAGTATATAAACCCAGCAGGTCGGTTTGGTCACAAGTCACCTACTTTATTCATGCACCCAGAACTTTATCACAATAACTTTTAGTATTGGCAGTTTACAATTACATTACACTGTATGTGCCTAAACATTAAACAGCCTCAACTTGTTGATCTTTAAGGCATCAGTATCCTTAGCATGAGTGCTAATGTCACAATTTTTTCTTTCTCAGCAAATATAGATACTTTTACTATATACACAACATCAACGTCTTTCATGTCATGTCATGAAGACCTCTTCTGTCTTCTCAAAGTGTTGTCATGTCAGCCTGTACTAGCTCCACGAATTAGCCACTGGACCATCTGTCACATCGTGGTGATACTCTGAATGTTCTAAAGCCTCTTTTTCTGTTTTACTTTACACCTTATTCTTACACAACAAAGAGAAGCTCTTGATCTTGGTGTGACCTGTTCAGGCCACCATATCCCTCCTCATGCTAGAGAAGCCTTCCTGTGAGCAATCATCCGGTTAGTAAACAGTCCATTTCCAGGCTTGCAAGAATTTTGTTTCTGTGCCCATACATAGAGTAAGATTGAATTATCATGCACTGTATGATCAAGGTTTGTTCTTTGCTGTTTGTCTCATCTCCTCTATATTCAATAGAGGCATTGAAATTGAATAACAACAAATAGCCTGTATCATGTTATTCTAATGTTCTATTACATCATTTGATTGTCTTCAAATCCCATTTAAGCACAGAGGTGAAACAAATTGGACATAGTGTGAAAGTGGGCGGCTGTGGTTCAGGAGGTAGAGCAGGTCATCCACTTACTGGAAGGTCGGTGGTTGTGAGTATGGAGGGAAAACATAGAGACTGATGAAAGAAAGACTCGATGAGAGATTACACACTGTTACAGAACCTAGGGGAATGGCAGTATATTGGAAGTGATGTCAGGATAAGGATTCACTATAGACTAGTCTGCTGGATGATTTATGTATTACACATTCTAGTTACACTTACAGTGCTTTGGGGGCAGACTCAAACTTTCACTGTCAGTGAAAGAAGAGATCTTTGGGTTGTTCATTGTTGGCAATTGCCCCCTCTGACAGATGAAGGCTGTTTATATGAATGTGGAGGTTATGCAGCCCCAGAACCTTGGTAATGACACAGGCTTTGGTAAACATAATATTAACATACTATATTTTGCCACCCTCTACAGTCTGGATGTAAAGTATTGTGGAGTAATTAAAAAAAACAGTCAGCATTTTGGGTGATGACTGTGAAATCAATAAACTTGCAATCAAGCATTTCTTGCATTGTAATCACATCAAATACTAAATGTTACATATATCAAACATGAAATAGTTAAAGAGCAGTGGCTGCCAGGAAACTTTCAGAGAGTACCCAGCTAGCAAGAGATCTGCAGCTGACTCCAGGCAGACTTTTCTTTAACTTTTTCATTGCTCGGCATTGGCCCTGTACAGACAATTTAAAATCCTTAAATAAAAACAAATCATAGCTGCCATCAGCTAAGCCTGATAAGCTCTACCCATGGTTTTACCTTCAGGCTGTTAAAGGATAATTGATTGTTTTTTTCATTTTGGCATTGAATATCCATCTCCATCTCAAAAAAGAAAAAGCTCCCTTTGACCTCCTCATTCAAACTATTAACAGCACTTTGCATTTAGTATTGGTTGGTGTATGCAGCTCTCTTTTGGAGACACCGTTTTTTACATTATGATTTTAATGTGGCATGAAAAAGTCATGTCACAATAATAAAGAATTGATTCAGTTATTTAAGACAAAAAGATAAATAACTGCCATTTTAACACATTTTTCTTTTAATTATGACACATTAAATGCACTTGTGAAAAGCCATTTTATTTAACAATGTGTGTTGTAATTCAGTTTTTTGCTTTTTTTAATTTGATTTAATTTAGGCATGTTAAATTCCATATGTGTAGACAGGCAGCTTAATCTTAAGTCAGAGTCTTGAAGCAGCTTAGAGCAGCACAGTCCAGTTTAAAGTCTATATATATGTGTTTGTATATACTGTATATATATATTTATTTATCTGACCAATCTGACCATCAGGATGAAATCACTTTTTGGCCATTTTCAAGTCAAGAGAGTTCCCGGTAATTCAAAGTCGGGAAAGAGGTCGTTATTATAAAATCACAAGGATTAAAATCTCCCATTAGAAAACTTCTGTAACACACTGTACACTGTATTTAGTAATGTTTGACTTTTCAAAGGGAGCTTCTTTATCGACTCATCTTCCTTCACAGTCTCATCTACAGCATCATGCATCTTCAAAGAGAAAGCACATCCTGATCAACACACAAACAGACGCATCTGCTTATAAAGGTTTAATGTGCAGTGTAGAATCATTTGAACTATTCATCCTTTTGAATACCCCCTTGCCAAAACCCATCTGAGTTGTTTTTAAAGCAGGAAAACACATTCTCTGGTTGCGTAATGGTCATTTTTGTCCTGTGGGAGCACAGAGGGACATTTTCCTCTCTTGTCAGCGCTTTCACTGATCTCTAATTAGAGAGAGACAATGAACAGAGCTGGACATTGACAGTTTTGGCAGAGTGTTGGGGACAGGATAATGATTAGGTTCAAACGAATGAAGATGGATAACAACAAAGTCAAGAATTGTGAATTTACTGTAAAGTTTTGTTATTCTAGCTATTGGTTGCATTTCTTTAACAGAAAAATACTCATATATACTACTATATATGAGTATTGCATTGTTTTGTCCTGTTTCTTCACATTCTTTACATGGTATGCTAATAAAATAGTCCTCATTTATCTCATGTATTCATCATGCAAGACTATAAATACTAATGTTGGCCTGAATATTGTGAGATGAGAGGCCAAAAGCTATTAGATTCAGAAGACCTTTGAGAGAGATGATCAAGAGTGTTCATACCGATGCCTGCTTCAGTAACACTAAGGCCAGCAACAGCATTTGACTGCAGCCATAAAAGTGATCATATTAATTCAGAGAGGAAGGCAGATAAATAGATGGTACTTGCATGAAGTCAGTGGTGTTTTGTTGTCAAGCCTTAGCACTTATGTTTGTTTAATAGCTCTGACTGATGGTAAGCATAACATGGGTATTTGTGATTTCAAGAAGATAAGTCTATATGGCATTGGTGACCCTGTAGTATTTAATATAGCACCACAATCACTCCAAAATTTCCCCTTGACAAAACTTTCTACCATATCAAGGTGTCTCAGAACGTCAATGTTAAATTCCACTTCATTTGTGGATTTTCATGCTCCTATAAGATGAGTCATTAATTATTTTTATTTATTTATTCGTTTATTTTGGTGACCCCTTCATATTTGCTCTGGTACCATCTGCCATGCCAAGGTGTTTCAAAACCTAACTGCTGAATACCATTATATCTTCTGTGGATAATCACAGTCCTTAGAGGATGGCTCATTTCTTTATTGCCATCATCAAGCCCCATCAAATTCTTGAGTTATTTTACACAAGAAATATTCAAATCTAATGGACATATACTTTACTGAGCACATGCATGTTTCCCAAGGGATGAACCCTTGCAATTTTTCTGTCTGTTTGTCAGCATCTATTGGAATTGATTGCCATTACATTGGGTGCAGACATTCAAAGTGTAAATTGTTTTAAGGACTTTGATGATCCCCTAACTTTTCCTCTACAGTAGCTCAACCATGAGTTTACATTTTCGGTTTTTGTGACATATCTCAACAATTATTTAATGGATTGCTAAAAAACCTGGTACAGATATCCATGGTCTCCAGTGGATGAACGACAGTGACTTTGGTGATGCCCTGATGTTACTTCCAGCACCACAAACAGGTTGACAGTTTTGGTTTAGAATTAGCTATCTAGAGAACTATTGGAAAGATTCCCCCAGTTCACACATTCATGTTCTTCAGAGGATTATTCCTAATTACTAGGATTAATCCTCGTCATTAGTAATCCCCTGTCTTGTCATCTTGTATTATCTGAAGGTCAAAGTTTTAAATCATCCAGTGAAATATCTCAACACCTACTAAATGAGTTGGCATTGAATTTTGACACATATATTTAAGGTCCCCAGAGAATGAATCATAATGACTTTGGTGATCCCTGACTTTTCATTCAGCAGCACCATGAGATTAAAATTTGTGTTTTTGAGTGAAACATCAACTACCATCTACAGTTATCTACAGATATTGAATTGATTTCCATGACATTTGGTACATACAGTCATTTTCCCTTTAGGATGACTATTAATAACTTTGGTGATCCTGTCACTGTTTTTATTAAGTGCCATCATCAGGTCAAAATTTTAATTTTTCCAGTGCTTTTGTTTATGACTAAATAACTGCAAAACTAATGACATTCCCATCAGCCTCAGCTGTACTTGGTGTTTATGGCAAATAAGCAAATATTGGCAAGCTAACGCAGTAAACTAATATGGTGAATATAGTAAACATTATGTGCCAGACATCAGAATGCTGACATTAGTATTAAGCTCAAAGCACCACTGTGCATAAACACAGGCTCACATAGCTACTAGCATGACTGTAGGCTCTTGGTCTTGTTACTCTCTGAGCCTCCTTCTAGCACCTCTCTCAGGCCAAGATGTCAGCTTTGGACACAAGATAACTTACAGTATTAATGGCAGTTTGACATTAAATCTGCAGAATTCAGTTAAGCTTTTGTGAGGATGGACCCTTATCATTTTAATAACTCTTGTCCTACTCTGGTCAGGTGATACTTGTTTTGTTTTTACAGATCTTCAGTACTCAAATGTTAGGGCCATCATTTAAAATCAGGGCCATTAATTTCAGCTGTTCTGTGGCTCTTTAGATTTTAAATGAAATTTTTATGAAATAAAGAGAAAAGATTAGAGAGACATAAGATCGAGCAGACTGGTTCACTGTTCCTCAGATCACAGCACTTTGATGATTTCATCACACACTTCCTGTGTGGATGGGATTTCCCACTACTGACCACAGTGATAAGAGAACACAGTCTGGAAAAATACAGTGGATGTATATTGTGTCAGTGAGAGGGGATGGGATGCTTTTCTGATCTTTCTCTCTGTCCCTCTCACTGGGTGTGTGTTTCTGCCATTCGTTTTCAGCCCAAGTGACACAGTATGGTCCCATTCTCCACCAGTAGCCTGACAAACAACCTATTGTGCTGACATGTTGTCTGCCACAAAAACAACTCAAGCTGCCATGCCACCCTACAATCAGTAGAAAAACAGATGTGAGCCTTCTGAGACATGTTCTGGAGTGACTAACATTATATAATTGGTCACTATGAACAACATGTTAGATGAAGCTATATCATTCACCTAAGATAGTTTTAGCCTACTATTTGCATTTGATTTAAGCATTTGATAGGATACTACACCTTTTTTGTCATTTATTAGGGGTGCAAAGAGTAAGCACAAAGCTTATTTTGATTTTGTTTGCAATCATCATGCATCTTTATGCACTTGTCTTGTGGAACTAAATTCTCCTTATTTTATGTTTAATTTATTTATGTTTTCTTTAAGGTATCTTCTCTACCAGCAGAAGAATTTCTTTCCTGATCCTTATTTCTGTTTCAATTTAAGCCAATTTCCAATCTTTTCATCCCTATTTATTTATTATAAATATATTAGATTATTTTCACATGTTGATAGCTACTGGACATATCAAGGATTTCACACATTTTTTTTGGTTTTATTGTTGTGGCTGATAGGTGTACAGTATAACAGCATACAACGATGCACTGGCCTCACAACTCTTAAAATCAACATCCAGTCAGTCATTACTAAATACATTGCCAAATGTAGGAATAGACAGACATGGCCAATCACCCATTGTAGGTGACAATTATTATGTAGCTGACATCCTGCTTTCTATACTATACTTGATTGGTTCAGTTGTACTGCACTAGTCTGAGCAAGGTGAAAAAAATCTGATATGACTTAAAAAATACAACACAGAGCTACAATATGTAAATCTCATCATTAAGGACACCACAATAGAAAAATCTTGTGGCATCACATTGGAATTACAGAAGGTGTGGGTGGTTTGCTCATGTATTTGTGGACTGCTGCTTTAAGTGAATGAGAGGTTGCTGTACCTGCAGATGAAACACCAAAGTTGCTCACAAAAACTTCACTGTGCTACTTCACTGTGCTACTTTTAATTTCTAGTGTGCTGTTTTTTTTTATTATTTTTTATTTTTTTATCACCACCAGGAGTTAACAGAGTTCAGTTCATTACAACATTATATGAGTGAATGTCATATCAATTTCATAACCGTATCAAATCATGTTTTCATTTGCATTAAGACTCCAGTTCAACTTGTTATCTTTGAGAAGATATCTCCACTTTAATCGAAAGTGATGGTGCCCATGCTGCCTGCCACCCTAAGGCAAGGCATATCCCTACAGTGTGATTCACTTTGTTAGGGCATGCTGTCCACTCTCTGCCCTCATCCAGCTCCTTTTGTCTCCTATCTCACCTTCCATCTCTCTTTCTCTCTTTTTCTCAACACTTTGTAGGACCTAGAATGATAAAGCTGAATATTCTCTATATGCCACTACAAAGCCGGCTCTATTTTCATAGATCATTTCAAAGGCAGAGGCTCTCCAGCCTGCCAGCATCAGTGCTCTATGTATTCTGAACTGAAGCCAGTAAAACTCACGGGATGTCAGGGGATTCTCATTGAGTTTACAGCCGTGCTTGTTATTGTTGATCGGTATCAAATTCGACAAAAAAACTGTTTCTCTATATTATACAGTAGATTTTTTTTCTTCCTGGCTTTAATGTGGGAGATGAATTATTTGCTGTTTCTGATGTAGACCTACATTTATAACTGACAATCTCCTTTGAAAGCAAGAATAATATCATTTTTTATTATTATTGTAATGCTTCTTAGCCCTGGTCTTTCTCTGTAAAGTTTACAAGTTGTCTTTGTTGACGTGAGATTCTTTTCACAATCCCAAGACAGACTGTATGGTGAAAATGTTTTGGACACACGTACTTGTCCATTAGTGCCAGGAAGTTCTTTGTGTTGCCTCATTATATACCAGAGGGGTGTTTCATGAAGGAAGCTCAGAAAAGTAGGGCTTACTGTGAAAGGTCTGTCTTGAATTAACCTAACAAACTGAAGCATGGTTAATCTGTTTCATAAAGCTGATTTGGAGGTAATGTGAGCAGATCAAGTGAAGTCTGGTTTGTTTCATGACTTTGTAACACAGACCTGAGACATCAAGCCTTGATCACAACTATTCACAGTGAATTAATGGACATGTTCAGACAAAACCCCCACAAAGTAACACATACAGTATTAAAACATAATATAGAGAATAAAATATTACAGCAAAGACTTAAAAAATCACTGCAATAAACAAAGTAAAAGAGAACTTTTGGCAGTTGGTTGTAAATAAGCAGCGAACTTTGTCAGACGTAGAGATGAACTCCAGTCAGCTGAACTATTCTGTTAATTCAGTATGTTACTGCGCTGGAATAATGACATTGTGCCAGTGACTTGAAATTTGTTTGTATATATATATTAAGATTTTAATCACAGAATTAAGTACATCCCATTTTAGTATGTGATTTAAATTTTACATCACGTACAGAAATGTGACCCTTGTATAGCAAGATTTGTCACCATCCATGCTAGCTAAAGTGGCTGTCAATATGTCCCTGTCCCTTGTCTCAGAAGAAGAGATTTGTTTAGCACGATCATCCATATTATGTTGTGTTTCTTTGCTTTCTGCTTTCTTACCAATGCATACCTAAAATTGCTGTTTGTGTGTAGAGTGTCAGTTTTTAATAATTACCTTAATCTGTCCTTCTCTTTTACAGTGTGTAGAAGCAAAAAAGTATTGCTGGTATTTTGAAGGCGGATACCCTATATACTTCATGTAAGTACCACAATGTTCCCTTCTACAACTTTAAACCAATGAAATTGAATCTCTGCACACAAAAACCTTGAATGTCCATCATTATGGCTACTCTATAGACATCTAACAATCCAGACCGTTGAAGAAGAACTGAGACACATCAATCAACTGCGTGTTTATTATCGTAACCACGATGATGAAGGTCTGGTACGCTGCTGCTGGTACACTCTGTGTGTTTATTATTCTAACCATGACAACAAAGATCCAGTATGCTTGCCATCGTAGAAGTGCTGTATATATATTATGTGTATGTATGTCTATATATATGTTATATTGCTTTATGAGGAAATCGTGCAGCACTGCTTTGATTCCAGTCTCACGATGGAAAAATACCACATTCAAAGGCAGCAGTATCTGAAAAGAAAAATGAGTAAAACCTAAATCACATTTCAGCACTGATGTTATTTGCCTGCTTCAGCTGAAATTTTGACAAGCGTTTCCAGAGAAATTTATCTTACATTTTCAAGCTGGAATAAACAGAATGTAGTGGGGGGCAGTTCTTTATCAGCATATTTGAACCATGACCTTAAATCGGATTCAGTATAACCTGATAATAACTGATAATAACAACAATTCACAGCTTTAATCAATGCATCTAAATCTTGTAGCCACTTCTAAAGTAATTGAAATATTAAAATTCCTCTCACTGTAAAACGATACAGTTCAACATCACCACAAACTTCAGCCTCAGAAATGATCAGAAGTTTGAATCAAAACCTCTAAAACTGAATATTATAACCTTCATGAAGGAAGGATTTATTGAAGGGTTGATGTATTTGACTGCATTTGTTTTAGTTAGGTGGACCTCAAGAAACCAACATTCTTTTCAAAGATAAAATCGGAGTTTATGAATACTCTGAAGTCAGTCAAACTGATTTCACAGTATTTCACAGATGGATGATTCAGAGATGTGTGCTTTTCTCTCTGTCAGCTTGTTGACAATTGCCTGTATTTGTTTGTCTACAATTCCTATAATATTTACATTACAATATTAACAATATTTAAGTATATTATTAATATAGTACATTAAATGGACACCCCAAGCACCGCTTTTTTGAAATTCAGCTATGTTGGAGATACAATATGCCAAGGTCGTAATTTCCACCACGGATGGGGAATATGTACCCCTCACTTTTCAAAATCCTAATTTTGCTTCCCTCATTTTTACATGTTCAGTTAGATTCCCTTTGTGTCCAACCACAAAAATCCAGATGGGAGAGACGCACAGCAGTTAAGCTTTAAAAACAGTAGCATGTGAATTGCAAACATTTTTTGCCACGGATTTCACATTTCAGGCAACATCCAAATTGCCCTGCCTTCTTGGTCAAGGTTGTTGGGGCTGTATTCAGCTTGTGGGGAAGACTGCATATTAACATATTAACAATATTAAACAGTATCAGGTCTCTATCAAAGCAATAAAGGTGATTAAAGGTTTAGTGTATTATAATCCAGTGAGGTATTGTTTTTGGTATACTACCATTGTTATGGAAAACAAGATCAGAATTTATTGTTTGCTAGATGATATACATTTATATAAATTAAGAAAATAGCATGTGTATTCCTTTTACATACTTACAGAACTTACACACACACACACACACACACACACACACACACACACACACACACACACACACACACACACATACACTTCTGTAAGCAAACCTACACTTTTGCAGTATGCTACTTAAATCAGTTACTTTTTGCTTACTCACCTACAATTCGATTTAATAATCATAGTTCCTAAATGGTGTACGGTGGCCCTGATGTGAAAAACACAACATCCTAACAAATAGGAAACAAAATAATTCATCCAGTGTTGTGTTTGGCACCATGGCCCTAAGGTGCCAAACACTAACAACTAACAACTAACAACAAATGGCTAACAACTTGCAAACAACCAGCAGTCAACCTCATGTCTACTATACTTTACTCTTAGCTTCCCTGATATGTTATGGGGCATAAGAAATGATTTCCTGGTGAGCCTACATTTAATAAACTTGGATACATTTCAAAATAAAATATAGAAAAAAATTTTCTATTGTATTTTCCATGTACCATACATGTATGCTGCCATATTGTGAAACAAATAAATAACAAATGTCCTCTCTCTCTACATATACTATATATAGAAGTTGTAGTTAAATAAAAATATATAAATAATAACATAAATATATAAAATGACAAGAGCAGATGAAAAGTCAGTGTTCAACAATATCAGTAGGATTTATCTTCTGGGGATTGAAATTCTGTACAAAATTTCATGACAGTCCATCTAAAAGTTGCATTAATATAATAAGTAATAACAGCTGAATATTGATGTCACTTATGAAACCACTGAAACCATAAAACTACATTACAGATGTAAGCTGGAAAAGACCCTCTGATGCCCTGAAAGAAACCCTGCATACTGTACCAGTCACGTTTTATACACTAAGAAATTATGTGAAATGTCCCTGCCCCCTGTTAATTTCGAACCAAAACCAAATCTGATCAGAGGGTTTAGCCTAATTCCTGTTGTAAGACTCTTAACATATCATTTCCTCCACCTCTGCCGTTTCCATAGTGCTGCATTTCTTTGCTTGCAGCCAAACTTAAGAGCATTTTATGGAGGATTTGAGGCCTCGCTGTTTATTTCTCCTGAGAAAAGACTGCTACTCTTTGAACTCAACTTTGCAATATCTCTCTTTTCCCTGTTTGATTGCGTAAATGGTCCTGCTCATTTCGAGCTCGAGGTCAAAATGCTTTTATAAGGATGGACAGATGAAAAGACAATTTCTGGTATTCAAGGATAACATGGAGCACTGGGAGTCTGGGGTATGCATATGTCATTCTGGCTATCCAGTCATCTATCACACACACACACACACACACACACACACACACACACACACACACACACACACACACACACACACATTACATACATTACTATTTCAGCTATATTAATGCAGGTTTCCTGTTGCTCTCCCTGAACTGATCAATCACAATTGGCCTCTGTTCTGAATACAGTATACATATAGCCTGGCTATATATAGCCTGAGAGCCAATATTTGGCTCTCAGGCTGCAGGGCTTGAAAACATGATTAATGGCAACATTACAATATACCAGTGTCGCTTTGAGGCTTGTTGTAGTGGGAGAAATACCAGTGAACTATAGTGATGCTTTCTGTCCTGCAATAAAAAAAATATAAAGAAAGGAAGTAATTCTGCAATTGGAGAGCGAAACTTTCTAGTTCTTACCTCACCTACTCTGCAGTTCCCGTCAGCTCTACATAGTGTTTCGCTTCTTTTAGTTCATTGTTTTGCTTTTACAGATATAGATTAATTGAGGTTCTTCCACATATTTTTTGAGAGAAAGTTTTTGCACATGACTTCTACATGACTTGGATTAGGTACACCATTTAAAAAGCAAATAAGAGATCAGGGAGATGGTTATGGAGAACTTTCTCTCTCAGACAGGATGTGATTAATGACAATGTAAGTGGTCTCTGGTAGAAGACTTGGTTAGAGTTTGTTATATTGTGATACGGTTGTAAAAGTTTAGCTGTAAAGCACAAGAACAATATCCGCAAGTAGAGGTCCAGCTTGTATAATATAGCCCGACCAGTACTGGATTTTTGAGGCCAATTTCTCTCATTTAAAAACCAAAACAATATGTTGGCTGATAGTGATTTTTAAACATAAAAACATAACATAAACAAACAATGTTGATATAGATCCTTTAGATTATTAATTTTTATTTTTTTGTGCAAACACAAACTTGTCAGCGCTCTCTAGTGGAGAAACTATATAATGGTGACACTGTTTCTAAATGACCTCAAACCTAGTTTGGCATTCGTGTTACTTCGGGTGACATAAGCAAAGATACCGGAATATCTGCAATAAGCTGATATCAGTCAACATGTCTGCCTGGCTGAAATATAGGTCTAGCTCTACTGTACAGAAAACTGTAGTCACGTGCACAGGCCTGATTCATCATGACTGCATCTGGATAGACATTGAGGAAATAAAAAACAGATAAATGTGCCTGTTTGTGTGCCTTAAGCTGGAAGTAGGATTCAGCAAAGCATGCAAACAACACTTAAACGGGCAGTAAAACAACATCAGAAATTATTTATTAAGAACCTTCATCTAATAGACCTAATGAAAACATGTCAGTGCCTGTTACATCTCTGAAAAACATGTTAATTTGAAAGAAATATTAATGAAACGTAAAAATAAACAAAAACAGATCTTCAGCTGAGGGAGAGTTTCATTAAAGTGAGATTGAATTTTCATATATTTGGAAATATCTAAGAAAATTTAAAATCCACAAAACATACTAAACGACCAGGAATTACCTAAAATGTTCCATCTTATTTGTTGTGTTACACTGTCATACAACAGTAAATTTTAACTATGAACTGTATGGAACTATTCATTTAAGTGCTATTTAACTGAATGATAAACTATCATCGTGTATCTCTTTTCTTACCTTTACTGCCAAACAACTCAACCAGCAGCTCAGCAACTGCAACTGCTGCTCCTACAAACCCACATACAGTCACAAACCCTACAACTATACCGTTTCTGTCAAGTGTGGACTCTAATGTGTCCCTTGAGATTCCCCTTGTTTGTAAGACCTTTCCCACATGCATTACAACCAAATGGTTCTCTCCTTTATGGATTCTCTTGGGCCTATTGACAGCTCCCGTTTGTGTAAAACTTCTCCCAGAAACACCACAAATAAAAGGTCCCTCTCCTGTATGGTCTTTCAGTGTGTATCTTGACATGTTCCTGTTGTGTAAATCTTTTCTCACAACCACCATAACCATTTTTTTCTCTCTGGTGTGAACTGATGTGTGTTTCTTGAGATTACACTGTTTTGTAAATCTTTTCCCACAAACATCACAACCAAATGGTTTTTCTCCTGTATGCACTCTAATGTGTGTCTGCAAATCCATCCTCTACCACACTTAGAGCGTCTATAAAATTTCTTGCGAATAATACATCCTGTATCACTTACATGGACTTTAATACTTTTCAGGTAGTTTAAACCTGACTCAGGTTCTCTGGTCTCCTTCAAACTATCATCACTGTCGTCAGTCTCAGGTTCAGAACCTGAGAAAGGTTTTTGCCAATCATTAACACATACTTGAGTCTTAGAAGGCTCTGAGGTTTTGTCATCTGTACCTGCTTGTAGAAGTTCTTGGCTAGTTCTGATCATCCACAGTCCTCTCCATCAGCTTCTGTTTCCATCTGTTCAGCTGAGCTGCTGGCTCGATGCGCTGCCTCTATGCTCTCCTCAGTTTGTCTTCGATGAAGCTGAGAGGACTTAGGTCTCTCTTCATCGTCCTCATTCTTCACAGGGACAGGATTGAACAGAATCTTGGTATTATCAGCCTCTTCCAGCCATTGAAGCTGCTCACCCTCCTGATTGGTCCAGAGTTCCTCCTGTTTCTTTTTAATGTATGGGCTCTCTGGGTTCTCCTTGTCCAGAGTGGGGCTCAACTCAGGGGGAACCTCTTCTTAATTCTCCAACAGCTGCTGGACATCTGCAGGGAACACAAACACATGCGCACACACGCACACACGCACATACGCAACCACACACACACACACACACACACACACACACACACACACACACACACACACACACACACACAGATATTGTGGCTAATGAATGTCATTAAGATCAGTGATGATTCTTTTGTTGGTCCTCGGTACCTGTAACCTGCCCTGTAACCTGCCCTGTTTTTTCTACTGATTTCTACTGACATGTTTGGTGTATACTACTTCCAGGAAGTAATGAAAAAAATATTGAATGTATTCATGTTCCCCAGAGGAGGAATTCCACTGACTTTGGTGACTTTCTGATTTTTCATTTAGTGCCATAAGCACTTGTTAATTTATGTAGTAAAAAAACTTACTTTATAGATTGACACCTTATTAATGTAGTATTAATGGTTCCCAGAGGATGAATCCTAAATACTTTGGCAATCCTCTGACCTTTCCTCTAGTACCAGCATGAGGTTCACATTTGTGTATTTGAGGGAAATATCTAAAAAAAACTACTGGATGGATTACAATGAAATTTGGTACAGGCATTCATGACCCCCTTAGAGTGAATTGTAATAACTCTGGTGATCCTCCGAGTTTTAATCTAGCACCAAAGATGGTAATAATACAGTGTAGTAATACTTTGATGAAAAATACAGCATACAGGGTAAATAATAGCGTAATGTGCTAACAATCATAACAATAATAAGTATGAAAGTCCATGTTTTCTCGATACGAATAGGGTAATATCTAATGTGACACCTTCACAATCACAACAGTTTAGTAAGTTTTGGTTACATACTGCTTCCAAGAAATAGCCACACCCTCATATGGAATCTGAAAGTTTTTAATATAATATAAAATATAATAAGACATTATAAAATAAATAATTATACGCATAAATGGAGTAAAATATATTACAGAACCAACAATTGGTAAAATAATTTAAGAAGCTATAATTCTATGCAGATAGATACCGTGTGAGGTGAATTTCAGTCAGAAATCTTATCTTACTCTTACTCTTGGAGTCATAACTAAGTCGAGTTTAACACCGACATTAAAACACGTTATTCAGTGTGACTTACACCTCCAGAGGATGTCATTATCTCTGATGTCTATTATGGAAAAAATGTCCATAAATCCACTTGGATATCATAGAAAAAAATGCTTCAGAACTCATCTTTATTATCATAACAGCACATTTGATGAGCTTTTCTTGTTCTCCTGATGGCTTTAATTTTTTTTGTCGTCAAATTGGTTTGCAGAGGGCCTATATGCCGGTGTTAACGTTTCCATCTATGAGATTAGAAATTTCACACTGAGTTGATGAAAAAAGAAGGGAAAAAAAAGTAGAAGTTCGAGCAGCTGTTTGTGCAGAAAAAACTCAGTGATCAGCTTTAAAATACAAGCATGTTGCTCTGGATAGGATTTAAACAAAAGGACCAACCACTTCATAGAAAAACTGTAGGTAATTGCGGTTGTACTTATTACTTGTGTGGGAGTGAAAAATTATTCACATACACACTTGAAACAGGATTAAAATCACTAACCAGCACAGGTAATATTAAAGTCACCACTAAGCCCCTGGAGACATAAATCCAGTTAAAATTATACTTCAGCAATGAACCTGGATGAACACATCTACTGCCATGCTAATCAAATGAAAAAGTCAGGGATCACCAAAGTTATTTCTTCACATTTAGCAATCCATCCAATAGATGTTGAGATAATTCAGTCCAGATGTGGTGGACCAACAGGCTAACATTGCCATTCCTAGAGCCACACTGCTAGCGTGGCTGACACCTGATCAGCTTTATGTTCTAAATATAGAATAAAATATAAGATACCACTACTTACTTTAACATTGTCCACTTATGCTTAGTATTTTTTCTCTACTAATTCTATGCTAATATTTAGTCTAGCCTCATTTATATATATTTAATGGACAAAATATTAGGAACACATTTCAAATTAACACAATCCAATTCAACAGCACCCAAAACTGCAGTCACGGAAAGTGGCCATACAGTTGTATCAATACCGATCTAAAACTGTTTAAACAAGAACTGAAGATTATAACCTTCATGATGGTAGGATTCATTGCAGGGTTAGTGTATTAAACTGTGATCATTTTAGCTAGTTAGGTGTTATAGTAATTATAGTGTAAACTGACAGTAAACTGTTGATAATTGTAATTAAAATGTGGCAAAATGCCATAAAATGAGTGTTAACACAGAGTATAACAATAAAAATGTACAAACCTGTTCTGTGTAACTGAACTTTGGCATTGAAAACGGTGTCCAGTAGCTTGTGTTGTTGGTCATTTTCTCTCACACACGAAAGTTCTGAAGTTTTCAGACGACAGCAACTTTTTTTCCCGCAGAAAATCTGTCCTTTAATTATACTTCGCCCCACAGCTGATATTAATCTGATTTCAGATAAATAGGAGAGGTTGGTGATTTCCAAACAGATATGAGCCACTGCTGTGTTGTTAGGTTATCATCAGTCTGAAAAAAAGGGGGAAAAAGTCTGTCTGTCTGTCTCCAGCTAGCAATCTAAGCTAACTTTAGCAGCTTCGATGGCTAATTTTTACTTAAACATTGGTGATATGTAGTGTAACTCATGTAGAAAAAAAAGGTTGACTGCACAATATCAATTCAGACACCAAAAGACATGCTCTTACTGCATGACATGTAAGCTTTCTAAAGGGAAGGACAGAGAGCTTACTGAGAGAAAGCCTCTTCAGCCAGATCTTGGCGCCAGGTGTGAAACAGTTAACAAAATGGTTGCCCACTGAATTTGTTCCTGACCAATTTAAAAAAAGGGTAAACAATAACTAAGTAAATGAAAATGAGCATTGTGCTAGAATCATTTAGCCAGCAAAGCTGCTCAAATTATTCATTTAACAAATTTACTATTAATTCATTTACAGTAGCAATTATAAAGTATTATAAAGCTTACACTGCTGTGTGTGTGTGTGTGTGTGTGTGTGTGTGTGTGTGTGTGTGTGTGTGTGTGTGTGTGTGTGTGTGTGTGCGCACGCGTGTAGTGATGATATGTATCTGTGTGTATTTTGAGGCTAGTTGTATTTGTGCTATTACTGACCTACATACCTCACTGTGTGCCTTTTTGTTGCAGATGTCGCTCCTATGAGGACTGCTGTGGGACTCGCTGCTGTGTGAGAGCCTTGTCCATCCAGAGACTATGGTATTTCTGGTGAGTTGCAGTTTGGGCTTTGTCTACTGTACCCTCTTCAGAGTCACAAACTAAAATGCCAAATTAAATTCAATTCAGAAGCTTGGTGATGAAGTTACTAGTCCTAAAATAAATAAATAAACAAATAAAATTTCTTGTAGATGGTGAGCAAACCACAAACATGCTAGCCAGAGTTGTGAAGTACATCTGACCGAATCTTTATTAACAAATTTTCAAAGTGAGAATCAGTAGCTTTTTAGCAGTGGAGCTCTCAAAAAGCTCCTAAATAGCTTCCTAACTGCTTTTTAAGTCAATTAGCATGCTAATTAGCTTAGTCCGTAATAGAACAAGAAACAGATTTCAGAGCGATGTCATCATGAGGAGCGTGCACATACAGGGGGTAAAAACCATACCAAAATGACTTTTTTTCTTGTGCCTTAAATTATTCAAATTGCAAAAGTAATTGGTGGAACATGTTCAATACTCTAAAAAGAAACCCTCCCAGTTAGCCAAGACTGTATTACTGCTTTTATTGTCTAGTTATCAGAACCCTGGATCGTAATAAAGCAGTTGATGGTTTTGCACCAAAACTGCAGGAAGAAACTCCTGTTTCTAGGTAAGACAGCTCACCATATTACTGTTGTTCATGTCTTTATTTAATTGCTAGCACCAGGCTCTGTGATCATTGGTCAGGTGACAGCTGCAATTTTGTAATCGAAACAAAACATTTGTGCACCTGTATTTCGTCACAGCAAGCAAATCCAATAATTGTGGCAATTCCAATTTAAAAAAGTAAGAGTAGAAAAAAATTTAGTAGCTTGAGTTCAGAAAAATAGGAGTTAGTAGTAATTAGTAGTTCTCAGAGCTACTATGAGGGCACTTAGGTCATGTTCTTGGTATTTATTTCTGAAAATTTGTTTTGCTTCTTAGCATACTGAGAGGATTTCAGATCCTACAGTAAAGTTAACATTTGGTGGATATTTTATAGGCTGATTGCAGTATGATTTAGAAATCTGACCACTTTAACGTGAAAAAAAGTAGATACTTTCTTGTGCAGGAGATGCAGATGAATTTTGTGAAAGCAATCATTTTTGTACACAAGATAAAAATGATACTTTCAGGACTTCAATTACTCCATAAGATTCAGCATTACCCCACCAGAACTAGAGCCAGAATTTTCACAAATACTTATCTTAACAAACTCATTCATAATGGTTTTGTTGCATTCATTACTTGATAAACCACTGGTTTGTGTTTTTTCTACAAGTTTTCTTACTTCCTTTGATGTACATAAAGCTAAGTATATTTACTTTGCTGAATTGCTCTAATAAAAGATAAAGTCTTCTCATGAAACGGAAATGAGGCCCTAGGGAAAAATGAACTGGTGCAAAAGCAAAACATAAATCAGAAGCAACAATATTGCAACCAGGGTTAATAAACAGATTGCAAATGACTTAAGTAATATCAATTACCTACAGCTGAGTAATTTCACCTGTAACACTTAGCATAGCTGGTGAAATTAATGGCCACCAGCTTAAACTTTCACTTGCTCTTACATCTTGTTAAAACTCTGTTGATCATTACATTATGATAAACACTGCAGCTCCCGGGGCGTCCAGTGCCCTAATGGTTAAGACACATACCACATAAACACAACGCCCACGTTTCAATTCCCAGTGTGGGGTTCTGTGTTGCATGTCATACCCCTCTTATTCCTTTCCCACATTTCCTGTCTCTCTACACTGTCAGCTTGCAAATAAATTCAAATGTCAGAAGAATAATCTTTAAAAAAAAAAAGTGCAGCTCTTGTGATGTGAATTCAAAATGTTCTTGCACAATAAACAATAGGGCTGAACAATAAACAGGAATTTATTGTTCAGCCCTACATTTATTAAAAAAGTAATTTCACAACAGATATTGTAAGGAGTAAAACATTGCTGCACCGATCTGTGGGTTGAAAAGGTGTAAATCTACAGAACTCTGAGCACACTTGTGATATTTGTTTAATTTCAGTTAGACTTTTTGTGCTGGTCATCTGCTTGTGCCAACACTGTGCTGAGAAACTCTGACACCACAACTTCTTAAATCTGATATGCCTATTTCAGAAAAAGAAAATCTTAACTCAAGGTCCAACTTACAAACTTTCTCTAGAGGTGACAACCACATCTCAGTGGACCTCAGTGGATAGATTTACTCATCATATGACCTACCTGTTATCATGTGAATATTTTTCCATACTTAGATCATGTGATGACAGGCGAGAAAACTCTATCCACCAAGAAATACCATGAGATGTGATTGAATGTTTTGGAAATGGCTGTTGTAAGATTTTTTTTTTTTTTTTTTTTTTGGTCAAACTATCATTTTCAAGGTCAGTAATGACCTTTCTTACTCATGCGTTGCAAAAGTTAGCAAATCAACAGTAGACACGCTCTCTCATCACATTGTGTGGCCAAATAATATATATTATTTTTAAATATGTTTAAATAAAGCCTATTAGTAACCAGTAACCAACATTAAAAACAGTAACTGGTTTTAATGTTTTGGCTGTTCTGACTAATACTTATACACCCAAGCCAATGGATACTTCATTTCCAGGTGGGTGAATCTCTCACAAACACAAAATTTCAAGTTTCCTTTCAGTCAGCCACAGGTTTTCAGAAGAGAGGAGAGAAGGAAATTATTTTGTGACCTTGTGAACCTTTGTGGTCAATAGATGTATGAAAGTAGATTGTTGTGGCCATTAGGCTGCTATCAGGACAAAAAAACTAAAGATGCACCACAAATGAGAAACTGAGGGCATTTTTAAACCAATAACAATCTGCTTATTGTAAGCACACACCCAAGAGAGCACAAATATTGAATGTCTTTATTGAGGAATTCACAGCATGGGGGGCAAATTTTATCTGAGGAGAAAATAGTTCCTCTTTTGTTGCTGAATGACTGCTGTGTTGCAATTAATACTTACAAAGCATTTGGATTATCATTAGACACTAAAATTCAATTAAATCCAGACTGAAGCCTGATCTTTCCTCTATCCTATTTCCACACTGGCATCTCTCTTCTCCTGCTGGACAGACATGGGTTGGTGAAAGGTCCTTTGCTTTTCTCTCAGGGTGCTGCTGATGATGGGAGTGTTGTTTTGCTGTGGTGCTGGTTTCTTCATCCGCAGAAGGATGTATCCATCCCCACTGAGAGACGAGCCAGCGTTCAATGTCTCTTTCACCAGGCACCCTGTCACCACACCAGGTACAGTAAGATTCAAACAATTACACACCTACAAAGAGGTGGAAAACACAAACTAAAATGCTCTAAAACAGGGTTGAATATTCAGAAAAAAAACGAACAAAAAAAAACAAACTTAAAGCTAGCATATGAAACTTTTGGAAATCAGGCTATTGTTGCATGAGACTCAAAATCAACCCACTCAGCTCCTCTCACCCCTACCTCGCCCTGCTCCATTAGTCTGCGCCCAGCCCTTCACCTCACGCTAATTTGGATCTTGAGGAGTAGTAGACCAGTGTTCACGTACTGAATGACAGCCCTAGGCTCCCAGCGATGACTTGGGCAACTTTAGAACTGCACTTCTGCCAAGCTGTTCAATTAGCCTTTGACAGGACCTCTCCACAGACAATTTAAACAACAGGTTCTAAAATATTTTAAGCTCAAACTCCAAACTCACAGTTAGAAAATCCTAATTGAGATACAGTCCTATTTTTTAGATGTTTCAGAAAGGTTTATTTTACTTGTCTGTCTTACATCTCACTGATGCAACAGTCTGAATAAATACAACTGGCTACACCAGCCACGTAACGCCTCATTAAGTTTGTTTCTATCCACAATTTTTTTGCAAATAAATAAAAAACTCAAAATATAACTGAGTGACCACAACAGGTAATAAAAACCAAGTTAACCTGAAACATCGTAAGTGTATCAGAGAGAGGATTTATTTTCTTTATACCAGTATCCTGACAGTGTTACTGATATTACATGTTTCACCAATTGATGCACAAATGGAAACCATGTTGTTTCCGTAACAACCATGTGCTCCATAGAGTTGCTTAAAGAAAAAAAAGAAACTGAATAGAAATAAAAGGATAGACTGGATCAAATATGCAACATCATTACTTTGAGCTGATGGTAAATTTCATAGGATGTGTATGATATTTTTCAATCTAATCTATTGATCATCTCTCTGATGATGTAATTAATGACACTAAGAGCGCTGTAAATAGCTGCAGCCCCACACAAGGATGATGGCTGTGGCGCTCTCATGCAATATGTTTTATCCCTTTGGGTTTTTGTTACACTGACGGAAAGGCCAAGATGGCAATGTCAGCAGGTCAGATTTTCTTTCCTGATTTGATGTAAGCCAAAAAGTCCTCTTAACCAACACTTTGCTTGATGATATGGAATCTGGAAAACTGATGGAAGAATTCCAAGAAAATGTGCTCTGACTCTTTATGGTCCTGAAAGGATAACTTTATGGTCCTGCAAATAAAATGACCTCTGACTATTACTGGAACTGGCCTTTACCACTCCAAGGTCATGAAGTCAACTTTGCACACACGAGATCTCATCTAATGTAGTAGGGATTCTGAAACAGTTTTATGCATGCACAGACACCACAGTAGGTTTTGTAGCAGTGTTAGGGAAATGAATGTGATAGGAATGGCTCCTGCTTAAGAGTTTAATTTATACCGATAAGGCACCCATTCACATAAAGGATTTGTGAAAAATCCTTTCTTTGAAGTTAAAAAGGGAGGATTTAGGACACTGAATGGGAGGCACTTTAACGAAAAGAGCTAATTCAAGTTAAGAAATACAAGAGGTTGGACACTTGCAGGTAATTAAGACTGGGGTTAAAAGAAACACCAGACTGTTGGAGATGTAATGGGGAGGTGGGACACTTAGTCCATGCACTTTGGTCATGTTCCAAGGTACAAACCTTATGTAGCAGAGTCCATGGGTACATCACGGAGATCCTTGGAGTTTTGTCCTGGTTAATACAGCACATAATACAGAGTACATAATCAGAAACCTTCAACTAATTGACCATATTGTAAAACCCCTAGCAAATTGGATTCATACAAGTATTATGATTGGTGAACAGATAATCATGAGAAAGTGGAAAGCTGTAGAAGTTTGTCACAACATGTTTTGTGTATTTGTAGACATACAGAGACACTTTCTCTGTAGTATATACAACTCTTGTTGAGTCTGTCATGAATGCAAGAGGGTGAATATGGCGATAGTGCAGTGGAAGCAAACATTATATGCACACTTTTTAAACACTCATCTTTTAAGGGATATGGGTTGACATCTAACAGTTGTTCAGTTGACATCTTACAAATCTACCTAACATTTCATGTTAATACTTTTATGAGTATTTGTCAAACTAATCTAACTCCATTCCTGCTCATAATGATTAAGGTTGCAGCATTTAAGGGTTCATTTAAAAGCTGAGGTTTTGGGGGAGAGTAGGGCAACTGATAAAACTCTTTGTGCCTTAATACTAAATGAATGGAATTTCACTCTGTGTCCGTCAACAAAGTAGAAAATTGAATGGAGTGCTCCAATAATAACTGCAATGTGAAACTCTATTGTGCAGGCAGACTAGATAATAGAAACGTGACCCAGAGGAGGAAGTCATTACTAGTTTCTCTGTATGATGAACTCAAAATATAGTCATTATCACAGGCTGCTTATTCTACTTATTTCTGACATGCTTTGATCTGAGAATACAGCATGAAAAGATTTCATGAGAGTTCATTTGGGGCTTTGGATTGTAGCCAAATATTCTAGGCCACAACGGATAAATAAGGAATCTTACAATCTTACAGTCTTACAGATACAACAGTGCCAGTGGTAGCGTGGACTAAATAGAATGAATGAATGATGTGAGAACGTCATGTCAATGACTGCTTTTCTATGAGTAATTAATCTTACTTTTTTTTAAACAAGATGAACGGTTTAGGGTTAGCCTTTTACCTGTTGTAGCTGTTATTTGGAAGATATGTACTGTAGTGTGAGCAGTCATTGATAGTGTTGGGAATTTAGGAATAACAATGGCCGTTAAAGTTGTAATTCTAAAGATTTTAATTACATCAAAAATCTGGGTGATACTATTTATTATGGCTGTAGCCAGTCAGTGTATTTACATTTTTTAATTGCTCTGTACAATGATCAGCCATTCTTTGGCTGAACAGTGTATACAGTGTGTATATATACACACAGTTGCAATCAGAAATATTCAATCCCCTCACCTCAAAATACATTATAGTGATGTGGATGAAAGATAATAAAAAAACAAAAAAATATTTACATATGAGTTATTTTGACAACAGAAGTTGACTTAACTTTGAAGTTCAAATGAAAAATGTAACTCTTAACTCATGTGCATGTGTAGTATTATTCAACCCCCAGCTTCAGTACTTTGTGGCGCATGCTTTAGCTTTTATAACTTCTAACAAACATTTTCGGTAAGTGCTGACAAGCTTCTTACACCTCTCGATCGGAATCTTTGCCCATTCTTCATGTGCAAAAGCCTCTAGCTCAGAGATGATTGATGGCTTCCATGCTGCAACTGCCTTCTTTAAATCCCACCAAAGATTTTCAACCGGATTTAAATCTGGTGACTGAGAAGGCCACTCCAGGACGTTCCAGGATCTTTTTCTCAACCAAGCTTTGGTTGACTTGGAAGTGTGCTTGGGATCACTGTCTTGCTGGAAAGTCCAATGATCACAAAGGTTTAACTTGTCAACAGAAGGCATCACGTTCCTCTTTAAAATGGCTTGTTATTTCTGGGAATCCATGATGCCAGGTACACAATCAAGATTGCTAGTTCCTGCCACAGAAAAACAGCCCCACATCATCAATGACCCACCTCCATGCTTGACCGTGGGGATGGTATTCTTCTAGTAATAAACCTGGCCTTTCGCAAGCCAGACATACCGCTGGTCCATATGTCCAAACAGTTCTAGTTTGGTTTCATCAGTCCATAGAACTGTCTCCCAAAATTCTGTAGTCTTATCCAAATTCCTCCTGGCATATTCTAGTCGACTTTTGATGTTCCTTATGGTCAAGAATGGAGTGCGTCTTGGAGTCCGGCCATGAAGTCCTTGTTTATTCAGTGCATGTCATATAGTTGCCACTGAAGCACTTGTACCAGCCTTCATCAGGTCATCCTTTAGGTGTCTTGCAGTCACACGGGGGTTCCTCTTAGTTGTTCTGACTAAGTTGCAAAGGGCCCTTGATGAGATGTTGGGCTTTCTTCCACAGCCAGGCATGATTGCAGGTGTTCTATAACCTTTAAACTTCCTTATAATGCTCCCAATGGTGTCTCTTGGAATAACACATTTTTTGGAAATCTTCTTATACCCAACGCCCATCAGGTGTGATGAAATGATCTCTTCTCTCAGCTTTTGTGGAAGCTCCTTTGTCTTTCCCATGATTGCAACTCACCTTGAATACTTTCATGGGTGGGGTTTATATATGCTTCACAGCTGAAGCATATGAAGGATCACTATAGAGTTCCCAAAGGCTTAATTATGTTCCAACTCCACTTCAGGCCACTGACAGCTTTGAAAACAACAATATTATATTGGGATTTAATAATTTTGACATGGCTATCTTACCAAAATGTACTGTTACACACAAATACTACATTGTGCATTTTCTGTGTTGATTTTATGTATCAATCAACTCATAAAGAAGCCATCTGCAGCAGAATCTTTAAAAAACTTTAATTGATTGAATATAATCTTTCGGGGGTTGAATAATTCTGATTGCAACTCTATATCTATATATTCATCTATCTATCTATCTATCTATATATCTATAGCTATATATCTATCTATATCTATATATATATATAGATATAGATATATATATATCTATCTATATATATATAGATAGATATATAGATATATAGAGATAGATATAGATATATAGATATAGATATCTATCTATCTATATGTATATAGATATAGATATCTATCTATATATCTATATATATATCCCTCTCACCCCCCTCCCATGGGGGGGTGGTGGTGTGTCTTCCTCAAGCTCGGGTCCTCTATCAGAGGCCTAGGAGTTTGAGGGTTCTGTGCAGTATCTTAGCTGTTCCTAGGACTGCGCTCTTCTGGAGAGAGACCTCAGAAGTTGTACCCAGAATCTGCTGGAGCCATTCTCCCAGTTTGTGGGTCACAGCCCCCAGTGCTCCAGTTACCACTGGCACCACTGTTGCCTTTACTCCCCACATCTTTTTTAGCTCCTCTCTCAGCCCTTGGTATTTTTCGATCTTCTCGTGTTCCTTCTTCTTGATGTTGGCGTCGCTTGGGATCGCTACGTCTATCACTACTGCCTTCTTCTGTTGTTTGTCGATCAAGACGATGTCCGGTTGGTTAGCCATCACTAGTTTGTCAGTCTGGATCTGGAAGTCCCACAGGATCTTGGCTTGGTCATTCTCAACCACCTTAGGAGGTGTCTTCAATTGTGACCTTGGGACCTCCAACCCATACTCGTGCAATGTTCCTGTACACTATGCCAGCCACTTGGTTTTTGCATTCCATGTACGCTGTTCCTGCCTGCATCTTACACCCTGCTACTATGTGCTGAACTGTCTCAGGAGCATCTTTGCACAGCCTGCACCTGGGGTCCTGTCTGGTGTGGTCGATCCCCGCCTCTATTGATCTTGTACTGAGTACCTGTTCTTGTGCTGCCATGATTAGTGCTTCTGTGCTGTCCTTCAGTCCAGCCTTCTCCAGGTATTTGTAGCTGTCCTTAACATCTGCAATGCTGCCTTCTGGTAGTTCAACCCCCTCCGTTCTGATCATCTTCCCTCTCTTCAATACCATCTGACCACACTTATCTAGTCCGAATGACATACCGATGTCGTTGCTATAGATCCTGGTGAGGTGGATCAGTGAGTCGATGTCTCGCTCATTCCTGGCATACAGCTTGATGTCATCCATGTAGAGGAGGTGACTGATGATTGTTCCGCTTTGGAACTGGTACCCGTAGCCACTCTTTGAGATGATCTGGCTGAGGGGGTTCAGGCTTATGCAGAACAGCAGCGGGGAGAGTGCATCACCCTGGTATATGCCACACTTGATGGTAACTTGTACAATTGGCTTTGAGCTTTGAGAGTTGTTTTCCACAGTCCCATTGAGTTCTTGATGAAGGCTCTTAGTGTCCTGTTGATGTTGTACATTTCCAAGCATTCCAGTATCCATGTGTGTGGCATTGAGTCATAGGCCTTCTTGTAGTCAGTCCAAGCGATGCACAGGTTGGTCTGCCTGGTCTTGCAGGCTTGGGTGATTGCTCTATCGACCAATAGCTAGTATTACTACCAATTAATTCCCGTATGGATTCCAACTGTGTACTCATGACCAAGGAAATTACTGGAAATTATGAATGCACGTACTGGACATGATGTAGTATACAAAAACAATGTAATCATGCATTTCACATATTGCAGAAGACGAAACGTTGACCATGACTTTATTGTTACTGTGTTGGACATGTCTTTTTAATCTTTATCTTAGTCTTTATAATCTTTATTAAAAAAACATGAGCTGATGAATCCTCTGTATGAGTTTGTTTGGCTTCGCTGTTTATGGACAGTAAACTCGATACCTCATCCCACAGTGCCAGTTGGCCTTGACTCCCACTCCCTTTCAATTTGAAACACAAAACAGTGCATGTTGTTATTCCAAATTGACAGCTTGTGCGGCAAGTAAAAAAAAAAATTATATGTCCTGACTTGACAGCTGTATTTGTTAATTGCCACTATACCAGTATCAGTGTATATGTCAGCCAATGAGTAAGCAATAATGTCAGTACAGAAAAGGTAAAGATACGTTTGAGGTCATTTTCTGTTTGTCCAACAGAAAACACTGACAACTTTATTTTACACTGTAAAATTTCCCACTCTCTACATATCGATTAAATAAGAAAATTTAAGGAATACTTTTAAAAAATGTTTCTTTATCATAAAAAAAAATTATATATATATCGGCCAATGTATCATTATTGTGTTGTTTTAACCTCTGAACTTCAGAAAATTCCAGTATTGGTAAGGTAGCAGCAGCAGTATGTCAAAACAGTTGAGATTAGTGAACACATGTTCAAATGTTCAAATTTCAATTAATCTGGAGTACTTTCATGACTGAAGCCAATATGGACAAGAAGTAGTCAGAGTAATCAGAAAAAATGGAAGCTTAAACATCTACAGTTCCTCCCCCTCCTTACTCGTACATGAAATATGATTAGAACAGCAACTAAACGGACCTTGAGGTGAGATAGTTTTGCTAATTTCTGTATCCAAGGTCAAGAATGAACTTAGACTTACTAAATGAATTTACTCAAGCTCAAGGTGTGTTTGCTGCCCCCGGTGGTAGTTACATGTGTCATTTGCACTTGGAAAAACATTTGTTGCCACCAGCCAGTAATCACAGGGGTTACCAAATGAAGCAGGACTTAGATCTTTAAGATTTTAACTTGAACCAACTAGCAAGCCATGTAGGCCTCTTCTGAAGAGCTGAATCCAAACTTGCGGGAACAGATGATGAACCATGTGTGGTGTATAAAAGATGACAATGATCGATCACTGAGCCATAGACCACACAGTCGGTAAACAAGTGAACCGATACTAAATGAAACTCTCTCTCTTCTTCTTTCCAGTTTCCCAGCAGCCAGGAAGTATTCAGGGCTTCGGGGTCAACGGGATGACGGGTGGGGACCCAGGGGTTTCCATGACACACTCATCATACCCGGCACAGCCCGGCTCTGCTCATATGATGATGGGCTCCTATCCTCCACCTCCGTCTTACTGCAACCACCCACCACCACCCTACGAACAAATATTTCAAAACAGCGACAAGAAGTAACATTTGGAAGGCACTAAGGAGATCAAACTTGACAATAAAGAGGGAAGGAGGGAAGGATGCAGTTAGAGTCTGAATTTACAAGAAAATCAGATGAAGATGAGAAAGAGGGAAGCCTGCCAACTGTTTGACACTTAACGGTTTTTTGGATATAAAACTTGGAAACACACAATCTTTTGTTCTGTGGAAAAGACCAAAAGAGGCACGGTAACCAGAATCTAGATGCACAGACACACACAAGTTTCCTCATGCACACACACAATGCTTCATCTGGAGTGATTCATTTACTCTTGATTTATGTGGATCTATGTGTACAGTGACTGTGCCAGCCTTGTCGAACTGAGGACGAGGATGGACCTGTTTAGGTGAAAGTTTTGGATTCACTCACTGTCATCTCCCACCTTCACCCTCCCAGTGCAGCCACAGCTATAACTGGGCAAAACTTAACAGAAAAAGCCTGTCAAACTCATAATTGTATTACATGCTGGATATATGATTTTAATTAAAATTAATGATAAAAAGACATTGATATAGAAATGGTTCCTAAAACAAGTTTCAAGGATGATACTGACTTAACTTCTATCAAGCATTTTACTGCAACCTGGGCTTTTTAATAAATGATAGCTTCTTGATACATTTTTTATTACAGAATGTGTAGGCCAGTTATGTAATGGCATTATGAGCTACTTGACAGCCACTGGCTCCTTCTCCTGTTAGCAGTGATGAAGGCTTTTAGTTCACCACAAGATGAATCAGACACTGAGATGGAAAAGTGGGTGATGGTATGCTGCTGTTGCTGTAGTGGCTAATGCCAAGTCTTGGCCGCTGCATATGAAAATGGAATGTCGCTTGTGTTCCACCACTACACAATGCCATATACTGATTCTGCCACTCGAGTTGCACTGACGTGCCACTTTTCAACTTCACTTTTCAAGTACTGTTTCATACTGGTGGTTTATGTCATGACATTATACAGGAAGATAACCACAACAGCTGTCACCAATGTGATTGGCGCAATCATTTTCTGGCACTAAGCCAGCAAGGCTATGCTTAGCCACATATTAGTCCTGTATGTGTAGCCTTGGACAAAGTTAGATCATTTGATCAAGCACTAGCCATGCACACAAGCCTGCGGATGCTGCATTCATGAAAGAACAGGAAAACTAACTGTTATTCTGACTCGGGAGTGTTACTGCATGATTGTTACCCCCTCTGTTAAGGCCTGGTCATACTAGCATTACAAAACATCCAAAATTTGTAGCAAATTCAATTCATTCAAATGGAATCACCACAAATATTGGTTTTGCTCATGAGAACAGTAAATCTGCGAGAATCTTTAGCCTAAAATTCAAATTTGGTGAACTTGACCCACGAATGTTCAGTTGACCAATGACATTGCTGACCTTTGATTCTGATGGAAAGCTGGATAGCCCAAAATGGATGAAGCTTTCGCAGCTTAATTACCTTTGTTGCACCATTCCCTTTTAGTTAACCTTCTCGGTCAGAATAAAAATTCTGCCACTAACGGAATAGTTTGCAGACGACTATGACACAGGAGTCTACAGCATAATCTGCCTTTTGATAAACTGTGCAAACTTTTTGTTTTGCTGTAAGCTAATGAACTAATGTGTTTGCTAACTGACCGTTAGCAAGCTAGTTCAGTAACATTTTGTTGAAGAAAATGGGTTCCAATGATGAACAAAATGCAAGGGGAGAGGGAAAAGAACAGTAGAGAGAATAGAGGGAAGCTCCAGAAGGTTTTGAGACTGACTAGGGCTGGCCTGGCCAGCTAGCGTGTTAGCAGTTAGCTCGCCACCTACAGCTATTCACCAACTTGGCTGCTATGTCACGAAGGTTCTTCAACCAAATAGATCGCAAAAATGCACAGATTAATTCTGTCTACCACTTTCTGAGAGTCAGACCTTTAGCCTTGTAGTCACATTATTCAAAAAGCCTAAATTAGCAACCTTTTTTGTAATTTGTATTTGGGGCAGTTCAATGAAAAGTGAAGCCAGATACAATCAAACAACGCGCAGCTCCTTTTGCAGGTTTTTTTATGCACATTCTCAGTTTTCACATAAAAATAGGTGGATGAAAACACACTTAGTATTTCATTCACTTTGTGACACAAGTCTAAGTTAGAAGGTCCTTATTTAATTACTGAATATGAGAATATTCTGTGCAGTCTCTGTATTTTTTTCTTTCACTGTGATAGAGAGCGGGGGTCGTGGTAAGCGCAATTAAGGGTTGCACGGGCGTCTTTATTAGATATGTATTTCTGAGTCTTTCTTCAATCTGCTAAAGTTGTCACGTGCCCTAAAGTGTAGTAACATGTTTTAGGAGGCACAACACAAACAAGAGTGGCATACCATTGTGCGGTGGTGCTGCTGCATGGACTGTAGGCCTACATTATGGAGAAATACTTGTGTCAAATTTAAATAAATGAATTTAACGGTCGAAGGGGCATGTAGCCATAAATAAATAAATATGTGTGCTGACATTTAAATAATAGGGAGAGGAAGCAGAGAAGTGGATGCAAATGGTCATCCTTTCGGTCTTTGAATGTGATGTTGTAGTTGAGGGTGATTGTGTTGTAAAGGAGCTGCAGCAGTGATCCATGTGCCTCACCTGTCACCTGAGTGTTATGTGCCAAGAGCCCCGTACATCGAGAAAGCTCCGGGTGGCTCAGGGCAACTTTAGGAAACAATTATTTTTCATTTAGCTTATTCTCTTTTTAAGCTCTCCATGCACTTGCTGTAATCTAGTGAAGGAGAATCAGTTGCCTGAGACTGGTTGTGTCTGTTTCATTTCAACTGGTCATTCACATTATCTGATGATGGCATTTAATTTTACAAATATCTCCTTAAGATTTATGTTAAGATGTTCAGTTTTCCCTCAAGTTGCTGCAGCAAACATCACAAACATGTTGAAATACTGAATGATTTTTAACAAGCCAGGAAGGATATGGTAAAGTTGTCATGGCAACAGTTTCATGCAAATCAAACTTAACTGCAATCCAAACAGTTTTGTTCAATGCGGTTAAGAGAAAGATCTGGTGAAAATTAAAGGAAAAGGAGACAAACTGGAGAGGATGAGATGGACTTGACTTAATCAGGAATTCGTGTAAATTAAAAAAATTCTTAAGATTTAACAAAATTACTTTTAATTAATTATTTTAAGCTTCCCTTTGTAAAATACTAAAGTATATAACAAACTGTATCCTAACTATCACATGAATGAGCAAACAACTATTATCTTTCAAATCCTGATCACAACTGAATTTACATGTGCTTACTCATGGTTCCTAATGCTTGTGTTTGGAGAATCTTGAGACATCCTGAGAATTGATTCTGCACTGCGTGTTTGTAAAAAAAGCTAACATTTTAGCTCTACTAAGTACAGAGTGATGTGAATTATTTTAAATACTTAGATGATGATGTGGTAGTTTTAAGAGGTAGCCAAGCTCTTACCATACCATATACCATACCAACCTCATACCATATATAGACTCAAACAAGTACCAACCACACTGCAAATACATCTTTTTTTTTTTTTTTTTTTGCAATGTTTGGCTCAATGAACCTGATTTCAAACCTCTCAGTAAATTTACAAGCCATGATGCACGTCACATTGATACAGTGCACAGGCTGTTACTTTTACATTCCATTTTAATTTTACATTAGTTGATTTCTGTAACACATTTGAACTCCATATTCATTCAGATTAAGGCATTATAATTCTAAATTCAAACAAGTGTTTTTTTCCCCGTGGAGAAAGGCAAACTATCTCTACATGACTGGTGCAACAGGTACTCACGCATTTCATTCGTACTTAAAAGAAAATTGTAAATATGAAATTGGAGAATGCGGCAGGTTCCCTTATATCACTGGTACATGCCACACAAATCTGTTTGTCTGTTTGGCCCATAATTCCTTGATGTGGACTGTGGACTTTAAAAATGAAGAAATCAACTGTCTCAACAGAACTCAAATAGACATGGTTCAGTTGCTTTTTTAATATAATTCATCCTTTTTGTGACACAAATATGCTACAACCTTATGCTCCTAGGAGGATGAATATGCTCTCTCAGAGAATATTTTTTGACATTTCTTACACATGTGGAAATTTTCACCTGATGGAGTGCTAAATATGGAATTCTGCCACTGGAAAAAAACAAATTAAATAACTAATTAAATTCTAATTAAAAACAAAAGTTTCATTATAAATAATTAATAAGTTTTGTTACTAGTATGACTTAATATCTCATAAAAATTACATAGTATCTTACGAGTAACTTATCATTTTATTATCATTTAGTTACTATCAAATAATAAGAATCTAAATCATTTTTTATGAGATACCAAGTCATAATGAGTTACCCAATCATAAGATACTATTCAGAGATGGTATAACTTTGACACGGTGTGTTATAATTCTGACTTAGTATCCATTAAAATGAAAAAAATACACAAATAATGATGAAAAAAAGAAAAACAGAAGTAGGCTTCCATTGGCTGAAGGGGAGGTCAAGGAATCACCACACCCTGTGAGAGCCAGGAATATCAATAGCAAATTTAAGTGTTAAGTAATCTGGCCTTGAGTTATATTTTGCATTTTAAAGAATTAAACCTTATTTACAGCAGATCAACAGCAGGTCAGCTAAATTAAAGGCAATTCCCAACACTCATTTCTTGATCTGTCAGGAATTTACTTCCCTTTTTCCTGCCCAGTTGTGGTACATTTAAAGAATAACCACAGCCTGTCCTCAGATGGACTCCTGTTATGGCACCAGATGTGGCTGTAAAAGCTTTGTACAACAGCAAAGCCTGTGTTGACTCTTTGATAGGCTAATTCAGTTCATAGCCTGGACCACATTTCAGGTTTAAATATTGTTTATGTCATTTTGTAAGGGATTCCTGCCCTGGTCCATGCTGCTCTCAAGACAGCTGTGGTGATATCTCACAGTCAAAGAACATCTGTAGCACACACCTCTGTAGAGTTGATGGAAGGCCGCTTTAGAGACTCCTCTGACCAGTAGCTAGGAAACCAGTAGCAGGTTTTACAATGAGACTGGAGCCCCTTGCACCAACAGAGTCTCTTTTGGTCTCAGGCTCTTTGATATTGGAAATGCATAGCACAATATTAGAGAAGGTATTCTGTTTAATCATGTGATTAAACTATGCAACAGATTCTGTAATTAGTAAAGCATCCTAACCCTGTGTTCTCTCTCCCTTGTTAACTTCTCCTTTTCATCTGCTTTGAGGATTTCTAAATAAAATACCATGATAACTTGTGAAATAATGTAAATAAACTTCATTTCTGATAACATGTGATACTGACTAATGGATTTACTTGATGTTTCTTCATCCCACGGTGACATTATATTATAAAATGTATTAATTTATTTTGCATTTCCGAACATTTAATTTCTTTGCCTTTACATAGATTACAACAGTGAAATACTTTACACTGAGATACATTTTCATTTGTCTAACCACACCATTTACATACTACATGTGGAAGACATGTAAACACCCCAGCATAATGCAGTCTAGTACACCACCACAAAGACCTTAATAATGAACATATAGTTGAATAAACATCTCACTGACACTATCAATAAAAACTGGACATTCTATGCTTGAATTTATGGTCTGAGAATCTATAGCTATTGTAGTGACCTTGTGAGGTCGTTGCAGCAGTGCTTTGAGCTACATACTAATTTCAGCATGCTAACCTTCTCGCAGCGACATTGCTAACATGCTGATGTCTAGAAGTTATATAGTTGAGCATGTTAACATGCTAACATTTGCCAATTAACACGAAAACAGCTAAGGCTGATGTAGATTTTCTGCAGTGTTCACCAAATTAAATTTCATACCAGTCATACCACTCAAAGAATGACAGAAAACCAGTAGAAACAAGACCTACCATTATTTATTAGGTACATGCCCACTTCAAAAATTTTTGATAACAAATGTTATGTTAATGGCAGGCAATATAAATATTCAAGACCTTTGTCAATTAAATTTAATACTTTTAAATACATTCTAGGGCGTTTTTTCTTTTCAAAACTTATAGCCTGTGATGGGACGTCATCAGTTTTGCACGTGTTTGGTCATAAATCAATGTATTGGAATTTTAACCCCATGATGGCGCAAGAGGGAAAGTCAGAGGAATACCGAAGTTATTAGAATTCCGTCTGAGGGGAAAATGAATGTTTGCATTTATTTTTATGGCAAAACCGCCAAAAGTGGTTTAGATATTGTGGTAGCAACCAGCCACCTGTTAGGGTTAGAGCTTTCTTACCTGGAAAACATTACCATCACTCTTTATTTCTATCAGTCCGAGCTCAGTTAGGCGTTCTTTTTTGTGAGAAGTTTTTTTTTTGTTGTTCCCTTATTCTGTGAACAAGAAACATATCTGTGAAAAAGTACCAAACACCCCAGAGACTCTATACCTGAACATTTTTTGCAAACAGATAAGTTATATTTTGTAAAGCAAATATTATCACACAAAGAACAATTTCATTTGAGCAAACCAAAAATCATTCTGTGCTCAATAACTTTATTTGTGTTTGCCTTACAGGGATACAGTATGCCATAATAAGAGCCATCTAGAGAATTGGAGTAAGCCATTTCTAATTAGCTGTTTCATTGAGCACAAAAGGGATTTGTTTGCTCAGTCAATTTGATCTTTAATTCTTAATTCTTTACAAAATATATCCTATGTGCGTACAAAAATCTTGGGTTGGTGATCAAAAATGGCTGCTTGCACTCAGAATTGAGAAACAATTAAACACACATCACCATAATTCTAGACAAGAGCATATATGAAATATTGGAAATAATACTGAGGATTTTTATTCATTTTATTTCCAACAATGCTGTACCTTGCATGAATTCTCTCACTTGACATTTGTAAGCACTGTTTGAGCCAAAAAGCACGAGAAGAAGAGCAATTAAGACATCTTATTTGTCACTGCTCTCTATTGGATCCCAGGAGTTTAATGAGGAAAAATAAACACACATATTCATATCTTGACACCAATTAGGCTGAGTCAAATCAAAAATACACAGACAGGGACAAAGGTCAAACACTTAACATATCTCTACTAATGTCCAGAGTCCCGGTTGCTTGGACCAGGACATAAATAACTACCAAACACATTAAAACGGACTAATGAACCTGGAAACACACTAACAGATGAACACACATAGTTTTACATGTGACGTTATCCTCATGCAATGACATTCATGATGAGATCTCTGCAAGAGAATTAGGCAATTTATGTGCATTCATATGCTGTCGGAAGTACTGGATATACTGTACAGGCATCATTTCAACTCCATGTTGATACCACACAAACCATGGCAACCATCTATGCACAGTGCTGTATTATAGTTTTGTCTAAAAGTAACATATGGTGCTCTGATTAAACTAAACCGAATGAACCACCTAATGTGAGTAGACTGATGGGAAAAAAAAAAAAAAAATTATACTAAAAGTAATAACCCAATTTAATTGCTATTCAACTTTAATGCCATATTGCTTTAAAAACAACCAAAAAATACAAGTGCAAACCAATTATACTTTTAGTTTGTTGAGGTGGATTTAATCGTGTCTGCTAGTAAAATACATTTAGAAACTGGGTGAGTTTTAAGTTAAAGCTTAAAATAATGCTTTAGATAATGTTCCAGTGGTTTGAGTTTTATTAATATACTATTATATTTTAATTATAATGGTAGCATCACCCTGCACCCTGTCTTGCTCATAGATAGTACACAAAATAGTTATGTTGGGGGGATAACTGCCTAAGCTGATAATGCAAACGTCACGTGCTGACAGTAAAAAACTACTCAATTTGACCAATTAGGTTTAATTAAACTTCTACATGTGTAGCTCTCACTATCAGGTTTCCGCCTCCTAATCTTAACCAAATGATACATTTAGGCCAGTATGCTTCAACACCTCCATGCTTGGTTCCATTTCTCTTCAAAAACCTCATGAATGTGCACCAGACAGGTGTCTATGTACTGTCTATGTACAGTTGTTTACGTACATCAAAACAGTAGAAGGTTATAGGTAAAGTAAGAAACTAAAGTGAAGGATAGTTGAGAAACAAAACAGGATTTGCACATATTGTGGTATGGAAAGTTTAAGGCCAGTACCAACTCCTGTGTACTTAAACTGACAAAAGCAGACATCTTTTAAAAAAATAAATTTTAGGCCATTTCCTTTCCTCCTTAAATTATTTAAACCATCAAGTGTCATAATATGTTGTACCCAAATGCATGTGTGGCAATACCTACAACCTAATTATTTATTTTATTTGTATTGATACCTAACTGAAAGCCAATGCGTGCTTCAAGCTAGCAAGCTAGCTTGGACTGGTGTCGATGTAAAACAAGGCTTTTTTCCCTGGTACCTAAACAACCAGTGTAAAAACCTCTAGAGCACAGTGCTCTAACTTTTATTTCAATTTATTAGATACTTGTCACATTGTGGGAAAAAAAATCCTCCGCCTTAACATTTCAGCTGGGCATTAAAAAAAAAAAACTTAGTGGTGACTTACCACCACTACCTAACCAAGCTAACTACCTAGATGACTAGCTACCTAGCTTTTGGCTTCAGGAAAAGAGCTTATTATGGTTTCTGTGTTACTTTGTTCAAAAAACTTCAATCCCATATACTGTATATTTCTCATTTTTCAAGGAGTTGCTGAAAATTGGATCTATGATTGATATACTTGACTTTTATACTTAAAAGTCAAGTATATCAAAAAAAAATCATGTTTGCAAAGAAATTTCCTTTGTGAAAATCCTTTGTGTTTGTTTTGACTCGTGTACAAGCTTATTTAATGAAAATTGCATTTGCCCGATCTGTGAATTTCAGCACTCCCTCTGTGACTTCGCAAGTTAGTGATTTGATTAACGTACAGAGTGTTGAGGTTAAAGAACTACCTGTTGGTGTGTTTTGACAATTAGAACCATAAAGAAGACACCTAATGCTAGCTAGACTCCCCTCCTTTGTATAGTATGGAACAAACACAACCCTGAGCGTGCAGAAGCTGCTGATGCCTCAGCAGCTGTGGAAATAACGTGAGCCAAAATTAACGTCTAGTGGGAATCAGTGCTAATGTTAGCAAGCTAGGCTGATTAGCTTCCCCCGTCCAAGTGGAGTATAAACTTAACAGAACTATGGGTCGTGCCAGATGGTCAATGTTTTAAAGGGACAGGGTTTAAATAGCTAATAACTGAGATCTAACATTCGACTTTATAGTTGTTACATTGGTCATGTTCACAAGGGCAGTACAAAGCTAGTTTTGACTTCTTAATGAAATAAAAGATGAGAAACTTTTTCCCCACTATTTGACAAATAGCTGGAGAACTGCAACAGCACAGCTACAAATACAGGAAGAGGAAACCACTACGTTGACAGGATATGAGGCACCAAAACCCATTTACGAGCATGCAGAGGCATAGAAATACTAAAACAGCTGTAGTTCACTTCACACACGCATACAAACACACACACACACACACACACACACACACACACACACACACACACACACACACACACACACACACACACACACACACACACACACACCCTCTTTCTTGGCCTAGGTGCAACGATATTAAAGGCTGAGGGTTTTACCCTAACAACATAGACTGCAGGAGGATGACAGGGGACCTCAGAGCTGAAGGACCCACAGGTTTTGACAGAGTTCCTATGATAGGCCCCACAGGAAAAAAGTGACCATCCTCAAGAAGAGAAACATCCATTAACACTGTCCTCTTCAATCCACTTGCCACTT